>NW_006922776.1:161498-186817 GCF_000298275.1 Orycteropus afer afer
GCTGATGTCAGATGGATTTTGGCTCAAAGTTAAAATATCAGAAAGATGTTTACTTGTGTTTTGTTGACTATGCAAAGGTATTTGATTGTGTGGATCATAACAAATTGTGCATAACATTGAGAAGAATGGGAATTCCAGAACACTTAATTGTACTCATGAGGAACCTGTACATTGACAAAGAGACTGTCATTCAAACAGAACAAAGGGATACTGCATGGTTTAAAATCAAGAAGGGAATGTGTCGGGGTTATATATTTTCACCATAGTTATTCAATCTATATGCTGAGCAAATAATCTGAGAAGCTGGACTATATGAAAAACATGACATTAAGATTGGAGGAAGAATCTTTTATGTGCTGTGATACACTGATGATACAATTTTGCTTGCTGAAAGTGAGAATGACTTGAGGCACTTACTGATGAAGACTGAAGAATAATACAGTCTGCAGCATGAATTACACATCAATATAAAGAAAACAAAAATCCTCCCAACTGGATCTCTAAGCAGCATCATGATAAATGGAGAAAAGATTGAAGTTGTCAAAGACTTCACATTGCTTGGTTCTATAATCAAAGCCAATGGAAGCAGTGTTCAGGACATCAGATGACATATAGCACTGGGGAAGTCAGCTGCAAAGGACCTCTTTCAAGTGCTAAGAAGCAAAGATGTCTCCTCGAGGACTAAGGTGCACCTAACACAAGCCATGATATTTTCAATTGCCTTATACACATGTGAGAGCTGGGCAATGAATAAGGAAGATTGAAGAATTGATACTTATGTGTTGTAGTGCTGGTGAAAAATGCTGAAAGTATCATGGACTCCTAAGGAACTAACAAATCTGTCCTGGAGGACGTGCAGCCAGAATGCTCCTTGGAAGTGAGAATGGCCAGACTTTGTCTCACCTACTTTGGCCATGTTTTCAGAAGGGAGCATTCTCTGGAGAAGGATGTCATGCTTGGTAAGGTGGAGGGTCAACGAAACAGGGGAAGGCTCTCAACAAGATGGACTAACACAGTGGCTGGGGGGATAGGCTCAAATATAGCAAGGATCACGGTGCTGGTGTGGGAGCCAGTGGTGTTTCATTCTGCTGTGCATAGGATCGCTATGAATTGGAGATGATTCAATGGCACCTAACAACAGCAACAACAATAAAGATACAGGATCAAAGAGTCTACAGAGGGACACAAGACGGGGGGAGTAGAAGATTCATAACAAGGGTATGAAATAAAAAATAGAGAATGAAAGATGATTATTAAATAAACCTTTTTTGTTGTTGTTGTGTGTCGTCAAGTCAGCCCCAACTCATAGCAACCCTTCCTTGGGTTTCCGAGGAAGTGTCACTATGGAAGTAGATTGCCCAACCTTCCTTCCGAGGAGTGGCTGGTGGGTTTGAACTGCCAGCCTTCTGGTTGGGCACTAAGCTACCCAAGATCCCAAATAGACCTTTAGGAAATAGAAACAAAGGGCTTAGTGATTAGAGAGTGTGATAATGGTGAGGAGTGAGTCAGGGATGATTCACATGGTTCTGGTTTGAGCAATACATAAATTGATAATATCATTAACTGGGAGGAAAAATAAAAATGAAGATAATTTATAAGAGTGGTGGGAAAAGAGGGGCTTGGTTCAGTTTTGAATTGGTTAAATTTGAGTGTAAGATACCTATTATATATATTAGACAGGTGGTTTATTTAACACTCAAGAGAATGATTTAGGTAGATGCATATAATATACATCTACTAACCATCAGCAAAGGAGCTCTGGTAGTGCAGCACCTATGGCATTTGACTGCTACCCAGAAGGCTGGTGATTCAAACCTACTCAGTCACTCCTCAGAAGGAAGATTCGGAATTCTACTTCTTTAGATATACTGCTTTGGAAATCCAAGGAGGGGTCACTATGAAAGGTCAGAAAAAGACTCAATGGCAGTGAGTTGTAGACCATCAGCATGTGTTATGGGACTAAAATCAGGAAAAAGAGTGTTCAGAATGAAAATAAAAGAAAAACAAAAGCTGACGTAAGTAAGTTCTTGTCACCATAATGCTGCATTAACACACTGCCCAAGTATGCTAGTCGTATGCAATGATAAGCATTTATTTTGTTGGTTTTGTCATCTATGGATAAGCTGAGATTTCCCATAATATATGCTGGAATTCACTGCCATTGGCTCCAAGATGCAGATGGTGTGCAGGTCAGCTTTATTTGTTTCAGTTTCCTTGAACCAGTGGCAAATTAAGGCAGATGCACCTCATGAAAAAAGGCAAGAGCAAGCATATTTTAAGCTTCTGCTCACATCACATCTCTTTTCATCCCAATGGTCAAAATAAATCATGTACCCAAGCTAGAAATAGAAAAGAAGAGCAGGGATACTATGGTTTCTACATCTGTTACAGAGTGGAAGGGGCAGAAAGTTTAGGTAATGCATTGCAAGTGATCTCTATCTATAAATTGATCTTATACTGGACCTAAGAAGCAAAGGAATTGGTTACCCACTTGGTGCCATCCAGTTGATTCAGACTCATAGTGACCCTATAGGACAAAGTGGAACTGCCCATTAGAGTTTCCAAGTCTGTAGCATAGTGCCTAAGGCACTTGACTGCTCACCAGAAGGCTGACAGTTCAAACTCACCAGCCACTCTTCTGAAGGAAGGTTGAGCAATCTACTTCTATAGTGATACCGCCTCAGAAACCCAAGGAGGGGTCACCATGAGTCAGGTCTGACTCCACGGCATATAACAACAGCACAACAAATCTTTATGGAAGCAGATTGCCTCATCTTTCTCCTACAGATGGGCTTGTGGGTCTGAACCACTGACCTTTTGGTTAACAGTCCTATGCTTTAACCACAGTGCCTCCAGAGCTCTTAGGGAGTAGGATGGAAGTATGTAAACTATGCTAAAACCTTGATGGTCAGGAGGCATTTCATTCAAGAAAACTCTGAAAGATTTCCAGAAAACTTTAGGAATGAGACAGGGTGAAACCATGAATTTGTAGTTGCATTGAGGCAAAATGTTATATAGATCTATGATTCCTTTGCTGACCTTGGTAAAATGTTTGTAAGTTTGAAGCCTTGTTGCTATATATATATTTTTTGAGTTGCACTCTTTTAGCACTTTGCATATACTAATGTGTATTATTTGTGGTTTTATATCCATATTCTATCCTTATAATTACATCATAGGCCTCTTGATAGTTGAGCCCAAGTTTTATAGCTACTTGTAACCTGATCAATAACTTGAGTCTTCACTCTTAATTATGTTTAATGATGTTGATAGCATGTATAAAAAATATAATGAGACAATGTAAATGAAGTACTAAGCACAATTCCTGGCACAGAATGGCTGTTCAATAATTCTTATTTCCTTTCATATTATGCCTATCAATATCAATTTTAAAAATAAATGGAGGAGAATAGAGTAAGCAATCAAATAAATGGCATTTTGATTTTCCTATGAATGATTTTTCTTATTCCATTTTAAAGTGGAAAACATAATAAATTAATATAAAAATAAAATTTAAATTGTAAACAGGGTGAGAAAAATGTGCATTTACTTACATTTTTTAAACACTCAAAATTATATTATGTATTGTTGATGAGCACACATAAAATATTTTTAAGGGTATATAATGATTGAGAAGAGAGAAAGGAAATAGAAATGAGTCAGTGAACAAAAAGGACTTCAATGGTATCTGTGGAATAAGGAATTTAACCTTACCCAAAGTAATTGGTCTTTGTCTTAATTTCCTGAGAGATAACTCTAAAGCTTTGGAATTTCCTTAGTAACTGAGGAATTTTTGATGGTCTCTAGCTCATAAGAGAGGGCTTATACTAATGAGTGGGTTACGGTAAAGCCACAAATATGTCAGCATGCCCTGATATCTGCTGACTTTGGAAGATGCATAATTCAGTCAATCATGCCTATGCAATTGGCCCCCAGTCAGGCCTGTCAGGAGGCTCCAAAAAAGCTTTGGACATGGAAGCTCCATGGGCTTCCTGTTTGGTGAAAGATATCAATGCATGTGGCAGGATAATGTACCACTTGAGACAAAAAGTTTTGCTTTAGGAACTCTGCTAGACTTGTTCCTATGTGTCTGCTTGTATCCTTTTTTGCTATCACAAAACTTAATCATAAGTATATCATTTTCTGTAAATTCTGTGAGTCTGTGAGGCATTTCAGTGAATTTTTAAATGAAAAGGGTAGTGGGAGCCACTAAGTTAGAAGTTAGGGGAACTGGGAACACTTGAGCTTATGGTTGGTATCCTAAGGGGGGAAAGGAATACTTAAATTTGTAGCAAGCAAGCCAGAAGTGAGGAAGCCCGGAAACTCTGAGCTTGCGGCTGGCATCCTGAACAGATAATGGGAAAACCGTGAATTCAAAAAGGGCATGTAATATTGTATTAGTTCACTACTGTAAAAGATCAGTAAGGAAAAGTTTTATATATGGAAGGAAATGTTCTTTGTTGGTTACCAGGGATGGAAGGGGAGGGGAGAGAACACTGTTAGATAGGTAGAGACAAGTATTGATTTGGGTCCAGGGAAAGCCAATATACCAAAAGTGAGTGGCCAACACTATAACACTAAGGAAAAGGAAGGCACAGAGAGGTATACAAGAGGTACAGACAACAAAGATAAAACTTTTTACCTATACCATACATTGCTATCTGTGATAACAGATAGTAATGAACTAGTAAATAGATGGATAGACAGGCTGAATGATAAGGTATGTCTAGGAAAAAGGAAATATACACATGACCATATATAAGGTTAGATGGTATTTCTACATATGAATTTGCACAGGCTGTGAGAATGTCCATATATATAATAAAGCTAACGAAGGGGCAAAGTTATAATTTTTTAGCCACACCCAACCAACCTGAGGGAGAGGCAATTAGGACCTGTGGGCTCAGGTTTCAGGGAATATAAAACTCAGTTGACATAATATACTACACAGAAACATTGTTCTACGTCATACCTTGGTGAGTAGCGACTGGGATCTTAAAGGCTTGCAAGCAGCCATCTAGATGCAACAATGGGTCTCTCTTCATCCAGAGCAAGGAAGAATGAAGAAGACCAAATATGGATGGAAAAATTAGTCCAAAGGACTAGTGGACCATGTGTACCTTAGCCTATATGACCATGAGACCAGGAGAATTAGATGGTGCCTGGTTATCACTGTCAACCACTTGGAAAGGGAATAGTGCAGGAGATCCCAGACAGAGTGGGAGAACACTGTGTAGCAACACTCAAATTCATAAAAAAATTAAAAAAAAAGAAGAAGAAGAAGACCAAGTTTACTGATCTGATAGAGCTTAGTGGGATCCCTGAGACTATAGCCCCTAGTTACTCTTTAGATCGGGAACTGAACTCACTCCTGTGACTTCCAGCCAAACAATAAATAGGCATATCCAAAAACCACTCTCACTTCCATCGAGTTGATTCATCTCATAGAGGCCCCTCCTTGGGTTTCCAGGGCAGTATCTCTGTGGCAGTAGATTTTCCAATCTTCCTTCAGAGGAGTGGCTGGTGGCTTTGAACCGCCAGCCTTCTGGTTAGTAGTCAAGTGCCTTAGACACTAAGCCACCAAATAGATACACTACTTAGAATTATCAATCATGAGAGAACAAAAGGGTAGAATTGCTCAGGGGGCAGGAATGCATAGAAAAGGACACAGGAAAGAGGAACTACAGAAAGGAAGTGGGAAGAGAGATGTGACATTGTGGATAATTGCAACCAATATCATGAAACAAAACGTGTATGAACTGTTGTGTGGAAAATGAATTTGCTCTGTATATTTTCACCCAAATCACAATAAAAATTAAAAAAAAAAAAAAGACATCAGTGTTGTCCTCTGACTTCCTCCAACATCATGAGAGGGAGAGAGAAGTATCAAAAACAACAACCCAAAGCTCATTCCTATGAGGCCAGACTTGTCACCACCCTCCAGCCCTTCACCAATTCTGACACCAATGGACTCGCCAATGCTATTCTCTACTTCTCTGTTTGGGTCAATAATTTGTTACAATGGCCACACAGAACTCACAAACTATATGATTTTGAGGTTTATAAGGGAAGTAACAGGTTACAATTCAGATTCAGGAATATACTCAGGGTACAATTATTTGATCAGGACAGCCTCCCTTTTGCCATGTCCTCAGCCACCCCTCTCTTTGGCCCTAGGCCTCTCAGCCTGGCCTCTACCCCACTCTGGCAAGTGTTGCAAAGCTCTTTTTGCTCTGCTGATAGGTCCAACTAGGTGCACCTCACTCCTTTAGCAAGCCTCCTGCCCAAAGGTACTTAGATTTCTTGCTCTGTGCGCTGGGCAAGCCCATAGATGTCTCTCACACTGATCTCTTGGTTCTGTTGCCTCTGCTGTTGCTGTATCTCTGTCACCTCTTTGCCATCTCTCTATTGTCTCAGCACAAGGATCTGTCATCCAAGAAGATTTCCCACTCCCCCTTCAGCTCTTCTCTCTTGATGGCAGTGAGATCCCCCTTTTTCACCTCTGGAAGGGCTCATTTTAAGGCCAATGAAATGACAAAACTGACCAGTTCCCACATTTTGCTTGCATACACCTTATTTACATGTTCCCATCTCCACAGAAGCACCATGTACCTTATTTATATTATTAGCAAGCTATCCAGTCCCTTTGGTAGGCCAAAATATGTTACATTTGAATAGTTCCACCCAGTCATCTGGTTGTTGCCACAAAGACCATGGCTCTAAGAGTCATACCAAGTAATTCACCTCATCACAGCAAATTTGTATCCAGCAGGTGAGAACTGAGGGTGTTGTGTGAACTTCTAAAGTTATGAGTGGCATCTGAAGTTGGGCTTACTTGAGAATCAGGAGGAGTGTAACCTTTAACTTGTGAGATCTGATCATATTCTGGGTGGTTAGGGTCAGAGAAAGAAATCTTACGTGACAGCTGGTGTTGGATCTGTACAGAGAAGTGGAAAATAGGGATTGTTATATCCTCATAGTTGTCAGAAAAAAAAAAATAGAATTTAATTATGATTAACATCTCCACTGCATTATCTGTAACATTTTATTTAATAAAAATATTTCAAAAAATATGGCAAAAATAAATATCCTATATTTTTAAAATCTGAATGGTAGATACATGGGTGTTCAACACATTATTATCTCTATTCTACTCATTATAATGAATATTTCATCATTTTCTAAAGTAATGGGGCAAAATCTAGAGCAAGAAGGAAATAAAATTAGCAAAAATATTTCAGTAAGGCAAAATGCAATCAATTTAATACTGCTCTTTAAAGCAATCTATGGCTTTCAGAACTTTTATTATCTGAGATATAATGTGAAGATCCACTATCCATCTATCTGTCTGGAATTGCCTGTATATTGCTGTGATGCTAGAAGCTATACCACCAGTATTTCAAATACGAGCTAACTCATTCATGTTGAACACATTTTAGCAAAGCTTTCAAACTATGACAGATTACAAAGATAGTCCTGATGGTCTCCTTCCTAAAATTAGCCAATGAAAAATTTATGGATCACAACAGAACATTATCCAGTTTGCATGGACACATTATCAGAAGGGATCATTTGCTAGACAAGGACAACATATTTAATGACGTAAAAGGATAATGAGGGTGAGAGAGATCCTTGGTGATATGGAATAGAAATTCTGCTTCAAAAGACCTCTTCAAAGTGTTAAGGAGCAAAGATGTCACTTTGGAGACTAAGGTGTGTCTGACCCAAGCTATGGTATTTTCAATAGCTTCATATGCATGTGAAAGTTTGACAATGAGTAATAGTGCAAGAGAACTGATGCATTTGAATCATGGTGCTGGCAAAGAACATTGAGCATACCTTGACTGCAAGAAGAACTAACACATCTGAAGTTAAATACAACCAGAATGCCCCATAAGAATGATAATGGCCAGACTCTGTCTCTCATACTTTGGTCATGTTATCAGGCAGGACCAGTCCCTTGAGAAGGCTATCATGATGGTTAAGATAGAAGGTCAGCAAAAAAGGGGAAAACCCTTAACAAGATGGATTGACACAGTGGCTGCAATGCTGGGCTCGGGTATAGCAACAGTTATGAGGATGACACAGACACAGGCAGTATTTCATTTTGTTGTACACAGAGTCACTATAGGTTGAAAACAACTTGATGGCACCTAACAGCAATAAAATTTGCTTCTACTATTTAGAAGTGCAACTTATTTTTGTGTATTGACTATCTTTGTATGTTTATGGTTTCCATAAATTCACTTATTAGTTGAAGTAGTGTATAGATGTCCTTGAATTCTTCACACATACAAATAAGTTATCTATAAATAAAAGATACATTAATAAGCTTTAAGCTTTTCAATTATTTTTCTTTTCTAGTGTACAGGTTATAAATTTCAAGACAAGATTGAACAGAAACAGTGAAAGCAAACATCTTTGCCTTATTTCTGAACTTAAAAGGAGAAAGAATTCAATATTTTACTCTTAATTCTAATGCAACTTGTAGATGTTTCATAGATGCCTTTATCAGATACATATATGGATGATTACTTTTTCCCACTCCTCTGAAGGAAGATGGGGCAATCTACTTCTGTAGAGACACTGCCTCAGAAACCCAAGGAGGGGTCGCTATGAGTACGATCCGACTCGACAGCAGTGAGTTTGGTTTGGTTTTAATACTATTATTTATTTTCTATCTTATTAATTTCTTTCCATAATTTACTGCTTCCTTTTTTCATATTGTTGTTGTTATGTGCTGTTGAGTCGGACCCAACTCATAGCGACCCTCCTTGGGTTTCTGATTAGAAGTCAAATGCCTTAGGCACTATGCTATCAGAGCTCCCGTTTTCATATTTGTGGTTGTTGTTATTTGCCCTGGAGTCGGACCCAACTCATAGCGACCCCTCCTTGGGTTTCTGAGACAGTATCACTACGGAAATAGGATTGCCTAACCTCTGGTAGCATAGTGCCTAAGGCACTTGACTGCTCACCAGAAGGCTGGCGGTTCAAACCCACCAGCCACTCCTCGGAAGGAAGGTTGGGCAATCCTACTTCCATAGTGATAACTGCCTAGGAAACCCAAGGAGGGGTCACTATGAGTCGGGGCCGACTCGACGGCAAACAACAACATCAACAACAAATTTGCTCTTAACGTGGAAATTTTAATTATCAACATTAAGCCTTTCTTATTTTCTAATAAGGAGCCCTAGAGGTGCAGTAGTTAAAGTGCTTGGATGATAACTGAAAGGTATGTGATTTGAACCCTCCAGCTGTTCCATGAGAGAAAGATGTGGCAGTCATCTTCTGTAAATATTTACATCCTTGGAAACCTTATGAGGAAGTTCTACTCTATCCTATAGGGTTGCTATGAGTTGGAATTGACCCGATGGCAGTGGCTTTTGGGTTTATTTTCCACTTTAACTATTAAATTTCTTAATTTCACTTAAAAAGAGTTTTAGCTTCATCTCATAAATTTTGACAAGTTGTGTAAGCATTATCAGTAAAACAAAAATATTTTCTAACATCCTTTATTTTTGACTGTGGGTTATTTAGGAATATTTCCCTTAATTTCCAAGCATTTATATTCTTCAAGCTATCTTATTAGTATTGATTGGTTGTTTATTTCTGTTGACACTAGAAAATATGTAAGATTTTAGTAATTTGAAATTTATTAAGTCTTAGTTTAAGGACCTCTGGTGTCACATTGCCTAAGGCATTTGACTGATAACCAAGAGATTGGTTGTTCAAACCTACCAGCTGCTCTGTGAAAAGAAGATGGAATAATCTACTTCTGTAAAGATGTACTGCCTTGAAACCCCAATGTGGGTTGCTCAGAGTCAGAATCGACTCAAGGTCAGAGGGTTTGGGGTTTTTTGGTTTAAGTCTTATTTCATTGCCCAGAATATAGTGTATCCTGATAAGCAATCCTTCTACAGTTAAAAATAATATATATTATAGAGCTGTGGTATTTATTAAATAGGTCAAGACCCTTTATAGTGTCACATAGATATGTTATTTCTATCATATACAAATAAATTATTGTTGAATTGAATTTACACTCCTGAGTTTATATAAGTCTGGAGGAGGATATTTCTACATACATTTGTATGGGCTGTAAATGTATCCAAAGACATGATAGTCGATAAAAGAGGTAAAGTTCTGCAAATTTGTTAACCATAACTAAATGCCTTGAGGGAATAAGTCACTGGGCTTGAGGACTTGAGAAAACAGTGTATTAGCTTTTAACAACATGTCTTTATATTACTACTCTTTAGTGGGTACTCTAGGAATTACAGTGTACATCGATGGTTTCTAACAATTTGGTTTGAATTAATATCATAACACATCACAAAAAAATGTAAGAATCTTCCAAGTAAAGGTCCACTTGCCTTCTGTCCATTGTGCTACTCTTTTCACATTTTCTTGTTGAAATATATTGTAAGTCCAATAAGAGTACTAATATTTTTGTTTGGTTTTGAACAATCAGTGTCATTTTAATAAAATTTAAGGAGAAGAAGTGGTAATCTATTTTACTTGTCCTTATATTGACCATTTACAAAGGAAGACTTTCCAGCTTTGAAGAAGTGTTTCTTATAATAGAACTTTTCTTTCAGTCACTTGCCTAATTTTTTGTGTGTAACTTAAGTATTTTTTCTTTTTTTTCCCCCAAAGTTCACGATCCTGTGATGTCTCTAGTTCAATGCCTAAAAACAGTTATGTTAATTATTTTGTCCAGATTTGTAAGGTTTTTATTTATTTATTTATTTTTATCAGAGGGCAAGTCTGGATATCAGTTATTTTATCATGGATAGAATAAGAATATATGACTATTTTTAAAATAATTACACATGATTCTTATCCTCCCATAAGACACAGTAGTTGAAAAATTATTCTTTTGAGCGTTTAAAAGAGAAAATGAGACAGAAAATTCACTGAGACTAGTTTGCCTCTAGGAGATCTGGTGGCCTAGTGCCGAAGACATTTGACTGCTAACCAGGAAGCTAGCAGTTAAAACGCACCAGCTACTCCTCGGAAGGGAGGTTGGGCAATCTACTTCCGAAGTGATATCACCTGGCCTGGGAAACCCAAGGAGGGGTCACTGTGAGTTGGATCCTACTCAATGGCAATGTTTTTTTTGTTGTTGTTGTTTAGTTTGCCTCTAAGGCTTAAAGTTACTGACTCTAGACCTCTAGAGCCTATAGCTTCTTGTTGTTATTGTTATGTACCATGGAGTCAGACCTGACTCATAGAGACCCCTCCTTGAGTTTCCAAGGCAGTATCACTAGGAAGTAGATTTAGATTGTCCAACCTTCCTTCCAAGGAATGTCTGGTGGGTTTGAACTGCCAGCCTTCTGGTTAGCAGTCAAATGCCTTAGACACTATGCTACCAGAGCTCCATAGAGCCTACAGCTAGCTGTGGAATAATTATTAGCTATGTGTGTAATAAGGAGGTTATTTTTATTATTGATAAAAGAGATAAGAAAAATAACATAGGCATATTGCTTGCTACAAGATGAATGAGACTTGAACTTTTTCTATTAAAACCAAAAAGGTCTTCTACAAAATAAAGTAAAAATAAAAAGCAGATTTTTTTTTATGTCGTACATGCTTTTCTTTATAAAAAGTAAACAACTTTACCATAAAGACAGTTTTCTATATGTGTGATTAGTATCTATTGAAAACAAATACAGTCCCACCTTATCTATACCTAATGTACTTCATATATTCTGTCTCTAAATTCTTAAAATTCTATTTTATACATGAGAAAACTAGAAATCATTGATATTAACCAACGTGCCCTTGGCAAGCGAGTTATCATAGAGTTGGAACTAGGAACACAATCTCTGAAATTAAAGCACATTTGCCATAGATCCACTCTGGACAAATTCTAATGGTACCATTATTAAGCAAAATCTTTAGCTAAGACTGAAATACAACAAAACAGATTTGAAAAGTTAATGGATGGTTAAAAAAGAAAAAAAATAGAGAACAAGAAAAAAAAAAAAAAAAAACTTTAGGAATTGCCAACTCATTCCTAAATTATCCACATAAATTTTGGGTCCATATAAATGCAAACTTTTTGTTTAACTATTGGTAAAGAAAATAGATCTATGTTTCCTTCAACTGCCTAATATCTAATATACTTCTTTCAAAATTTTCAAAGTCAAGTTAGAGACATAGAGATGCTGAGAAATTGCCTGAAAACATGCCATAGGGAGGATGTTAAAAGGGAAGACAGAGGTCTCAGACCTTCTTTAAATGGAACCGTTCCACATACTTTTATATATTTGACATTCCACTAATTTTTTAGAGTTTTACTGTTTTTTTTTTTTTTTTTTTCCAAAGAAAAAAATAAAATAAAAGAAAACCACTGTGCAATGGAACCAAGAGGGTTTCAAATACTTTTGATCCATTTCTAGGCATGACCCTATGGACTCAGTGGAAGGATCCTGGGAGGTAACAATGTGTTGGGAGAAGGAGGCCAGCCAGTGTGTAGTTATTTCATAAAGAATTTCCTTTTTTAATTCATAGAGAAATATGACCTGTGAGGTCGGACAATAGGGTTTCAAAGATCTGTGGCACCGACAGAAAACTGCTTTGAGAAGTGAGCTGGGTAGAACCCTAGGATGCCCTGTCCTACATTAGCCTTTCCAACCACCTCTACACTTTGAGAAAAAGAAAGAAAATTCTTCCATAATGTCATCTTCAAAGGCAGAGGACTCTTGTATATGCATTTTAAAAACAAAGTTTTCAAAAATACAAGGAAAATTATATCTTTATTCATTGAAGAATGCTCATGATATAATCTTATATATCTAATTTCATACTGTAACCAAAATTTTCCAATAACTGAGAAAAAATAGAGCTTTGTGAGAATAGTCCAACTGAAAACTCTATTTTCCATTCTAGACCTTAACACTGTTATTGATTCTTTTAACATGTAAAGTTCACTTGTTGTTAGTTGCCATCTAGTTGGCTCCAACTCATAGTGACCCTGTGTACAACAAAACAAAACACTGCCCAATCTTGCACCATCCTCAGAATCCCTGCTATACTTCAACCCATGATTGTAGGCATTGTGTTAACCCATCTTGTTGAGGGTTTCCCCTTTCTCATTGCCCTTCCACTTTACAAAGCATGATATCCTTCTCCAGGGAATGATCCCTTCTGAAAACATGACCAAAGTAGATGAGACAAAGTCTGGCCTTTCTCTCTTTTAAGGAATATTCCAACTGCTCTCCTTCTGAGACAGATTTGTTAATTCTTCTGGTAGTCCATGGTATTTTCAGTGTTCTTCACACATTCCACAATTCATAAGTATCAATTACTCTTTCTTCTTTATTCATTGTCTAGTTTTCACATGCATATGAGGCAATTGAAAATACCATGATTTGAGTTAGGTACTCTTTAGTTTTCAAAATTATGTCTTTGCTCATTAACACTTTGAAGAGGTCCCTTGCAGAAGATGTAACTAGTGCAATACGGCCTTTGATTTCTTGACTACTGCTTCTATGGGTGTTGATTACGGATCCAAGTAAAACACCATCTTTGACAACTTCAATCAATTATTTATTTATTGTGATGTTGCTTATTGGTCCAGTTGTGAAGATTTTTGTTTTCTTTATGTTGAAGTGGAATCCATATTGAAAACTGTAGTCTTTGATCTGTATCAGTGAGTGCTTCAAGACATTTTCACTTTCAGCAAGCAAAGTTGTGTCATCTGTCGGTTGTTAATGAGACTTTCTCCAATTCAGAAGCTCTTTTTTTCTTCACATAGTCCAGTTTCTCAGATTATTTGCTTAGCATACAAATTTAATACATACGGTGAAAGGATACAATCCTATAGTGTGGCCTTCCTGATTTAAACCACACAGTATCCTCTTGTTTTGTTCAATCAACAGCATCTTGGTCTATGTACAGTTTTTTGATGAGCACAGTTAAGTGTTCTGGAATTCCCATTCTTTGCATTATTATCCATAATTTGTTATGATCCACCCAGTCAAAGGAGTTTGCATAGTCAATAAAGCACAGGTAAACATCTTTCTGGTAATCTTTACTTTTTGCCAACATACACTTCACATCAGGAGCACTGATAGCATAGTGCCTAAGGCATTTCACTGCCAACCAGAAGGCTGGCGGTTCAAATCCACCAGCCACTCCTCGGAAGGACTACTTCCATAGTGATACTGCCTTGGAAACCCAAGGAGGGGTCACTATGATTTGGGTCCGACTCCACGGCACATAACAACACACTTAACATCAGCAGTGCTATCCCTCTTTTGATGTCATTTTCTGAATCCAGTTTGAACTTATGGAATCCCCTGTCAATACATTTCTGAAACCTTTTTTTAATTATCTTCAGCAAAATTTTACTGACATGTGATATTAATGATATCATTCAATAATTTACACATTCTGTTGGATTACTATTCTTTGGAATGGACATAAATATGAATCTTTTCCAGTCAGTTGGCCAGGTAGCTGTCTTCTGAATTTCTTGACATAAAAAAGTAGGTGCCTCCAGTGCTGCATGTGTTTGTTGAAACATCTTAATGGATATTCCATCAATTCCTGGAGATTTGTTTTTCAGCATTTGCTTCAGTGCAGCTAAGAGTTTTTCCCTCAGTAGCATTGGTTATTGATCTTATGCTGCCTCCTGAAATGGTTGAATACTGATCAATTCTTTTTGGTACAATGACTCTGTGTATTCCCTCCGTCTTCTTTTGTTGCTTACTACATTATTAAATATTTTGCCCATAGAATCAGGCTTGATTTTTTCTTTCTTCAGTTATTTCAGCTTGAGAAATGCCAAGGGTGTTCTTTCCTTTTGGTTTTTGAAGTCCAGGTCTTTGCAAATTTCCTTATAATACTTTACTTTGTCTTCTTGATCCACTTTTTGAAATCTTCTGTTCGGCAATTTTATTTCATCATTGCTTCCATTTGCTTTAGGTGTTCTCCATTTAAAGACAAGTTTCAGAATCTTTTCTGACATCAATTTCAGACATTTCTTCCTTTCCTGTCTTTTTAATGACATTTGGCTTTATGCATGATGTCCTGATGTCATACAACAACTCATCTTGTCTTCGGTCTTGGTGTTCAGTGCATTGAATTTATTCTTCAGATGGTCCCTAAATTCAGGTGGGATACAGTCAAGTTTGTATTTTGTCTCTCGTGGACTTGTTTTAATTTTCTTCAGCTTCAACTTGAACTAGCATATGAGCAATTGGTGGTCTGTTGCATAGTCAGCTCCTAGCCTTGACTGATGACTTTGAGCTTCTTCATCACCTCTTTCTACAGAGGTAGTCAATTGTATTCCTGTATATTCCATCTTGTGAGGTCCTGCATATATAATCACTATTATTGTTGTTGAAGAAAAGTATTTGCAATGAAAAATTGTTGATCTTGCAAAACTATATCGTGTGATCTCTGCCATCATTTCTATTACGGAGACCATATTTTCCAAGTACTGATGGTGCCCTTTTATTTCCAACTTTCCCATTCCAATCACAGGTAATTTTCTTTACATCTTAATTGCACGTTTTGTCAATTTCAGACTGTAGCATTTGGTAAAAGTCTTCAATTTTTTCATCTTTGGCTTTAGTGGTTGTGTAAATTTGAATAATAAGAATATTAATTGATCTTCATTGTAGGCATATGGATGTTATTCTATCACTGATAACATTGTACTTCCGTGTTCCAATTTTATGAATGTTTGAAGGTGTTTCTTTACATTTTGCACTGTGTCCCATCAGCAAATGGAGGTCCTAAAAGGTTTACTCTGTCCATGTCATTATTTTCAACTCTATTTTGAGGGAGCAGCATTTCCCCAGTCATATTTCAAGTGCCTTCCAACCTGAGGAGCTTATCTTCTGGCACTATATCAGTGTTTCACTGTTATTCATAAGGTTTTCAGTAGTCAGTTTTTTCAGAAGTGGCTAGATGCACCCTTCTTCCCAGTCAGTCCTAATCTGGAAGCCCTGTTGAAACCTGTCCACCATGGGTGATCTTGCTGATATTTGAAATACCAGTGGTATAGCTTGCAGCCTCATAGCAACACACAAGTCACCACAGTAGGACAAACTGAAGACAGGTGGTGGCAAGTTTACTCAGGGACTGCTATCTAAATACTTTTGAGAATATTATTTTCGTAAAAAATATGAAGTAGATAGTGAGACAGTAAACATATTAAATTTAAATATCTATACTTTCTCTAATATCTGATCTGTTTTCTTTGGACTTGACAATTCAAGCCTTCTTTAAACTCAGTTTAAACTGTCACAATTTCTTATCATGTACTTTCCTTAGAGACTCAGAGTTACCTTGCATTGAAGGAGGTTATTATTGCTCCTGGATGGACTCTAGGGATAATACAGTTATTTTGCTTTTCCTTGTCCTCCAAAGAGTTGATCTGAGTAATAAAACATGAATATAACATTAACAGGTCTCTAGATTAGTTGTTGATGCACTATGCTTAGCAAAATTACAGAATTTTAGATTTATGATAATTTCCTGCAGAAGTATCTCCATCTCCCTTCTCTTTCATTATCCTCACTTCCTTTCCAACTAATAGTAGTTATGCATTGCCTTAGATGGTAAATAATCCTGGGAGGTTTGTTATATACTAAAAGTTAGAGAAAATGTCCTGTTTTATCACGTTATCTCTAACATTTCTGTAGCCATATTTTAAGTATTTGTATTGAATACATTTTGATTGAATAGCACAAATTATGCTTCAGGAAAGAGTGACAATCTAACAGTTCAATGAAAATCTAGCACTGACTCAAGATAGATAATAAAGAAATTAAGTTTTAGAAACTTCCTGAGGTGTGTCAATAGGTCATGGTGTAACAATGATTAGAAACAAAACAAAACTCACTGCCATTGAGTCAATTCAAACTTATAGCAACCCTCATTTGGTTTTCAAGGCTGTAAATCTTTTTGGAAGCAGACTGCCTCATCTTTCTCCTGCAGAGTCACTGGTGAGTTTGAACTGCTGACCTTCCAGTTAGCATCAATGCCTTACCCACTATGCCACCAGAGCTCCTTTTAATGATGATGAGTAGCATAGTATTTAACTTGGGAAACCACTATATATACATTTTGGTGATATCACGGAGTGAACTTTGCAGAAATAAATCACATTTTTTTTTCAATTAAATACTTAATATTTCAAATATTTTTGTCATCCCAGTAATATATTTATTTCCATGCAAATTGCTGAAGATAAGCAGACAAACAAGAAACTACAATGCAATATGGAATTTATGACATTAAAGGAGTACATATGCTTCAGTAGAAAATGAAGAAATAAACAATGAAATCAGCCAAAGGCAGTCAACTTAGGGCTTCAGGGAGTCCACTTTAGATTGGACACTAGGAAAGGTAGAAAGATATGATCATATACTAAGTCAGGATAATAGAAAAAAATAAAGAAGAAAATTCAGGGGACAGTTCAGAGACATCCAAGAGTGAAAAGGTATTGAATAAAAGAGGGCTATATGACTTGTGACAATGCAAATGTAATTGCAGAGATGAGAAAGGAGGAAACATATTATGAAGGGCCTTATGAAATACAGTCATGGGATTTTACAATAAAACAGTGCTAAATCATTCAACTGAAAAATAGAAACCATAGTTTTTTACTTTTTATGTAAAATAATGGCATGAAAGATTTACATTTATAGAATAATTAGCTATAATAAATTCTAAGAAAATTATATACTAATGAATTTAGGAAGAGTAGGATTTTTTTTTTTTTCCGGAGGAAAAATTGAAAGGAAATGGATTTAATACTGAGATTTGTGTTTTTATTTCCAAATGCATGTGTTTTTAAGCAAATCCATTTGATCAATTATCTTTGCTTTCAACTGGTCCCTATGAATGAAGACCTGGCCCACCCCCTGCCCAGGGAGTGATAAGCATTGCAAATAATTGATTAATATGTCCATAAGAAAGTCAAATTGTGGTATAGAATCTTAATGGAGATAAAGTAAAACATGCCAAAACTGGAACCTGTGTATGGTGGAAATCTGTCAGAGGAGGAAAACTCATAGGCTTTCCATTAATAGTGATAGGATAGTGGAAGACTGCATGTTGTCAAAGGAGGGAAAACTTCCTTGCCAGACAGGGAGAAAACAAGGAAATCATGTTGAATTTCACTCTCACAGGTTTCACTTTATCACTGAAAGTGCACATAATTTTTTACAGTTTAAAATAAAAATTTATGTCACAGAAAAAATACACAATTTTAATTCAGATAATATTATAAAAATGAAATAATAAATGTTAGAGAAAAACAGCTTACATAATTCTTGCTAAGTCCATTCTGACTCATAGTGACCCTAGAGGACAGAGTAGAACTGTCCCATTGGGTTTCCAATGTTATAATCTTTAAGGAGCATACTGCCACATCTTTCTCCCAAGGAATGGCTTTTGGGTTCAAACCACCTTTTGATTAGCAGCCAAGAACTTTAACTATCATATCACCATGACTCCTTAAACATGTACATAAAATGTCCTACACTAGAAGTAACAATTATTATTTTCATGGAACAAACTTTCGGTCTTTAGTCTGAATAAAATGCATGATTGATGAAAAAATATGATTATAATTCTGTTTTCTAATTTGATTTACTTTTACTTAACATACTATGTTAAACAATATCCTATACTATTAGATATTTTTCAAAAGCATACTAAATGGTTGCCTAATATTCCATTGTATTGATTTAATAATCCCTGTTTGCTAGTTTTTAGTTCATTTCACAAATTTTACTATATTAGGTATGTCTGAGATGAAGAAATTAATGATTATTTCTCTAGGACATAGTCCTACAAAAGGAAATGCTAGATATTTAAGTATTTATACACCTGGTGGGTGCTGTCAAATTATCCCTCAGGAAGATGATGCCAATATAGAATTCAGCTACCTTTATCCTTTAGTCTTATCTGCACTTAAGAAAAAAAAAAACACCTTTATTATATGCTAAACTGATGGGTTAAACTTTTATGAGAAATAGGGTATTTACATTTCTCAAAATATCCCTCTGCAAATTCATATTGTAAGACAAAAATAGTGATTTTACATAGGAAAATGTAGCAGACATGACCAAGTCACTGAAGTTAGCATCACTAGTAATGGGACAAAACAGTAAGATTTACTAAAAGATGACAACCTCACTTCCTTTTGTTCCTAATAAAAACTCACATGAACTGAATATTGTTGTTAGGTGCCTTTGAGTCATCTCAGACTCATAGAGACCCTATGCACAGCAAAACGAAACACCACCCAGTCCCGTGCCAGCTCCATGATTCTTGCTATACTCCAGCTCATTGCTGCAGTCACTTTGTCAATCCACCTCATTGAGGGCCTCCGCCTTTTTTGTCAACCCTACACCCTACCAAGCATGATATCCTTCTCCAGGTAATGATCCCTTCTGACAACATGATCAAAGTAGGTGAGGTGAAGCTGGCCATTCTTGCTTCCAAAGAGCATTCTGGCTGCACTTTTTCCAGGACAGATTTGTTAGATCTTTTAGTAGTCCGTGGTACTTTCAGCATTCTTCGCCAGCACCACAACTCAAAAGCATCAATTCTTCTTTGGTCTTCCTTATTCATTGTCCAGCCCTCACATGCATATGAGGCAATTGAAAACACCATGGCTAGTGTCAGACACACTTTAGTACTCAAGGAGCCATCTTTGCTCTTCAGCACTTGAAAGAGGTCCTTTGCAGCTGATTTGCCCAGGGCTATATGTTGTTTGATGTCTTGACTGCTGCTTCCATTAGCATTGATTGTAGAACCAAGCAATGTGAAGTCTTTGACAACTTCAATATTTTCTCTGTTTATGGTGATGCTGCTCATAGTTCCAGTTGTGAGGATTTTTGTATTCTTTCTATTGAGATGTAATCCACAATGCAATTAAGTGCTTCAAGTCATCCTCATTTTCTGCAAGCAAAGTTGTATTGTCAGGAAATAGCTGATTGTTAATGATTCTTCCCCCCCCAATCCTGATGCCACATTCTTTTTCATATAGTCCAGTTTCTTGGATTATTTGCTTGACATACAGCTTGAATAAGTATGGTGAAAGGACACAACCCTAAAACATTCCCTTCTTGATTTTAAACTATCCAGTGTCCCCTTGTTCTGTTCGAACAACAGCCGCCTGATCTATATACAGGTTCCTCATGAGTACAATTAAGTGTTCTAGAATTCCGATTCTTCTCAGTTTACTTATAATTTGTTAAGATCCACACAATCAAATGCTTTTGCAGAGTCAATAAAACACAAGTAAACATCTTTCTGGTATTCTTTGCTTTGAGACAAGATCTATCTGACGTTACCACTGATATCCCTCATTCTACATTGTCTTCTGAATCCAGCTTGCATGTCTGGAAGTTCTCTGTAAATATACCACTGCAACCGTTTTTGAATTATCTTCAGTAAGATCTTACTTGCATGTGATATTAATGATATTGCTTGATAATTTCCACATTCTGTGGGATCACTTTCTTTGGAAAGGGTATAAAAGTGAATCTCTTCCAGTCAGTTGGCCAGGTAGCTGTCTTCCAAATCTCTTGGTATAGCTGAGTGAGTGACTCCAGCGGGGCATCTGTTTGTTGAAACTTCTCAGTGAGTATTCTGTCAATTCCTGGAGCCTTGGTTCTTCTCCAATTCTGTCAGTGCATCTTCAACTTCGTTCTTCAATAGCATTGATTCTTGATCACATGCTACCTCCTGAAATGGATGAAAATAGACCAGTTCTTTTGGTACAGTGACTCTGTGTATTCCTTCCATCTTCTTTTGAGTCTTCCTGCATCATTCAATATTTTGCCCATAGAGTCTTTCAATATTGCAACTCAAGTCTAAATTTTTTTTTTTCCTCAGTTCTTTCAGCTTGAGAAATGCCAAGCATGTTCTTTCCTTTTGGTTTTCTAACTCCAGCTCTTTACACATTTCATTATAGTAAGAAGCTCTACTTGAGCTACTCTTTGAAATCAGCTCTTTTATCTTGTCATTTCTTCCATTTCTTCCATTTGCTTTAACTACTCTCCATTCAAGGGGAAGTTTCAGAGTCTCTTCTCACATCCATTTTGGTCTTTTCCTCCTTTCTCATCTTTTTAATGCCCTCTTGCTTTCTTCATGTATAATGTTCTTGATGTTCTCCCACAATTCTTGTGGTTTTTGGGTATTGGTGTTCATTCGGTGCATCAAATCTATTCTTTAGATGGTCTCTAAATTCAGGATTGATATATTTAAGGTCATATTTTGGCTCTTGTGGACTTGTTTTAATTGTCTTCAACTTCAAGTTGAACTTGCATATGAGCAGTTGATGGTCTGTTGCAATAGTCAGCTCCTGGCCTTGTTTTGGCTAAAGATATTGAGCTTATCCAATGTGTCTTGCCTCAGATGTAGTCAAGTTGATTTCTGTGTACTCCATCTGGTGAATTCCATGTGTATACCTGGTGCTTGTGTTGTTCAAAAATGGTATTTGCAGTGAATAAGTCATTGGGCTTGAAAAATTCTATCATGCAATCTCCACTGTTCTTTCTGTCACCAAGGCCAAATTTTCCAACTACTGGTGATTCTTCTTTGTTTCCAAATTTTGCATTCCAGTCAACAGTGATAATTAACACATCTTGATTGCATGTTCAATCAATTAAGACTGCAGAAGTTGACAAAAATCTTCAATTTGCTCATCTTTGGCTTTGGTGGTTGGTGCATAAATTTGAATAATAGTCATATTAACAGGTCTTCTTTGTAGGTGTATGGATATTGTCCTATCACTGACAGCATTGTACTTCAGGACATATCTTGAAACATCATTTGTGATCTAAATGCCATGCCATTCCTCTTCAAATTGTCATTCCCAGCATAGTAGAACATGTGGTTGTCTGATTTAAAATGGACAAAACCAGTCCGTTTCAGCTCACTAATGCCAAGGATATCAATCTTTATGTGTTCCATCTCATTTTTGACAATTTCCAATTTTCCTAGATTCATACTTCACATATTCCATGTTCTGATTATTAATGGATGTTTGCAGCTGTTTCCCCTCAATTTGAGTTGTACCACATCAACAAATGGAGGTCTCAAAAGCTTTACTTTTTCCATATCAGTAAGATTGGTTCTAATCTAATGATGCAGCTCTTTCCCAGTCATATTTTGAGAGCCTTTTGACCTAAGGGACTCATCCTCCTGCACTGTATCAGCAATGTTCCTGGGATTTTTATAAAGTTGTGCAGTAATATATCAGTGTTTCTCTGCCATTCACAAGGTTTCTCCTGGCCAATTCTTTGAGAAGTGGATGGCCTCTTCCTTTTTCCTAGTCTGTCTCAGTCTGTAATCTGCATTGAAACATGTGTGCCATGTGTGACCCTGCTCACATTTGAAACACTGGTGGCACAGCTTCAAGCCTCAGAGCAATATGCCAGCCACCCACAGTACAACAAACCAACAGACAAGTTTGTCTCCCTTAGCTGTTTAATACCTCTTTACCGTTTCCTTACATGGAACTTGCTTCTTTGTTATCCTTGGCTTTCCGTTCTTCCTGCTTCTTGGGTGGGGCTTGTCTCCCTCTGAAAATAAGCACAAGGAAACATCAGAGAAACCCAAATAGGGAAACACTGCAAAGTAAACTAGACTATAATAGTGAAGCATGGCAAGATCCAGAAAGATAAAGGAAGAAAAAGAAAAGCAGAGAGACACAGAGATAGAGAGAGAGACAGAGAAGGAGACAGAGAGAAAAAGTAAGTGGAAAATGTAAATATAAATATAACTAACTGCTAAATAATGGATAAAGCATATTTGGACATTTCTTTACTCTTCTTACAAATTTTCTGTAAATTGAAAATTTTATCAAAATAAAAACTACAAAAGTTATTAACATAAGAAAAATCACAAGTTTTTTCCATTCTTATATGTTAAGTATATAAATACATTACTTTTTTATTACAAGTAATTCTTATTTTGCATGTTATGTAGGATCAGAAAGATAATTGTGCAAGTTGGAAGTGTGCAGAGATCTTAATAATTAATAGGAAAGATTTAATTTTTTCACAACTTTCAAAATTTTTGTCCAAGTGTTACAAGCTCTCTCTTTGTTGATCATAAATGCATGGGGAAGTGAAAGGAAAAGTAAAAATATTTACTTAAAAGCCAATTGCTGTGGAGTTGGTTCCAACAAATGGTGAGCCCATGCTCATCAAAGTAGAACTGTGCTCCATAAGATTTTTAATTATTGATTTTTCTAAAGTAGATCATTAAACTTTTTTTTTCCTTCTTCCAAGATGTTTTTTAGTAGACTTGAGCTTTCAACCTGTTTGTTAGTAGTTGAATGTGTCAACTATTTGTACCACCAAGGAACATCAATATTTATTAGTACACTGTAATTTAAAATATTAGAAACATTGAGGAAGCTTTTATTATTATTATTATTTGTAAAACAAACTTACCAAATTAAAAGGGCTTGCTTTTTTCTTCTCTTCATGTAATTTGCAATTTGGAGCAAATATCTTTTCTATGACTTGGAAAATTGTCAATTTTTCTACTAAATTTGGATCAGCTTCAGACATTTTATCTTTTGTACTTCCATTGACATAAAACACCTCCAAATGTTTTTTTAATATGAATTTTTTACTGGCATCATTACCTTTGGGACATCTTCACAATTTAATCACAACTACTTCCTCATTTTTTTTTTTTTTTTCTTTTTTATAATTTCAACTTCATTAATTTCCTGGCTGCTTTTCTGATGTTGTTAGATCAATATGGCTTTGTTAATATTCCCATGGTCAGCTATTTTTCTCCATGGTCCTATGTACCACAATCCACCTGCCCCCTCTAAAATAGCCTGTGTCCATCAAGCCAATTCCAACTCATAGTTGACCCTAGCACTACCCATAGATTTTCCAAGACTGTAAATCTTTATAGAAATATACTGCCATAACTTTCTCCCACAGAGTGGCTAGGGAGTCCAAATTACCAAGCTTTAGATTAGCAGCACAGAGCATTAACCACTGCACCATCAGTGCTTCTTAACCTCATGAACATTCAAGTTCACTTTCAACTGTTTTCATTTTTTGTTTATTCTTCACTTTCAACTTCATTGGCCAATTCTTTCCTTAGATTATAACTTCTTTGTAAAATGTCAGATGAAATTTCTAATTGGAGACAAGTTGGCAACACAATTACATGTTTTGCTTTATGTACATAACCTAATTAACAATTGTGTCCAGTGGAACCCCTTGGTGATGTAAATAGTTGGCACTTAACTACTAGATGGAATTTTGGAAAGTTTGTCTCACCCAGAGATGCCGCAGAAGACAAGCCTGACAATCTGTTTTTGAAAAGTCATAGTCTTTTTATTTTTTATGTTTTTGTTTTGTTTTGTTTTGTTTTGTTTAATTTGTATTGTGATTTGGGTGAAAGTTTACAAAGCGAATTCATTTTCCAAACAGCAGTTCACATAAACTTTGTCTCATGACATTGACTGCAATTCCCTTCAATGCAACAACTCTTTTCCCACTTCCTCCCTCCCACTCCTGGTAACCAAAAAAGAAAGTTTCCTTCCATATATAAACCTTTCCTTGACTTTTTCAAGTAATGGACTAATATAATATTTGTCCTTCTGTGATTGACTTACTTTCACTCAGCATAATGTCCCCCAAGTTCATCCATGTTGTGTGGTGTTTTGAAGATTGTACATTATTCCTTAGTGTTGTATAGTATTCCATTATGTGTATAGTTTGCTTATCAATTCTTCTGTTGATGGGTACTTAGGTTGTTTCCATCTTTTTGCTATTGTGAATAGTGCTGCAATGAACATGGGTGTTCATATATCTGTTCTTGTTCTGGCTCTCACTTGTTTAGGATATGTACGTAGTAATGGGATTATGGGGTGAAATGGTATTTCTAATTCCAACTTTTTAAGGAATTGCCATACTGCTTTCCATAGCTGTTATATCATTTCACAGTCCCACCAGCAGCGTATGAGAGTCCCAATCTCTCTACAGCCTCTCCAATATTTGTTATTTTCTGTCTTGTTGAACTTTACTATTAATGCTGGTGTGAAATTGTATTTCATTGTCATTTTGATTTGCATCTTTCTAATGCCTAATAATCATGAACATTTCTTCATGTGTTTTTTGGCCACCTGAATATCCTCTTTGGTGAAGTGTCTATTCATGTCCTCTGCCCATTTTTTAAATTAGATTGTTAGTCTTTTTGTTGTCAAGATGTTGGTGTTTTCTATAAATTTTAGAGATAAGTTCCTTGTCAGATGTGTCATTGTTGAATATTTTCTTTGCAATCTGTAGGTTCTCTTTGACTCTTTT
>NW_006922776.1:187572-193886 GCF_000298275.1 Orycteropus afer afer
TTTGTTTGTTTGTTTGTTTGTTTGTTTGTTGGTACCTGTGGTAAATGGTAGAAGCTCTGGTAGTGTAATGCTAACCAGAAGGCTGGCAGGTCAAACCCACTAGCCACTCCTTGGAAGGAAAGTTGGGTTATCTACTTCCATAGTGATACTGCCTTAGAAACCCAAGGGGAGGTCACTATGAGTCGGATCCGAATTGATGGCAGAGTTAGTTAGTGAGTGCTTCTTTCAGGATTCTTTTTTTATCTTTGATTTTGGTGAATTTGATAATGATGTGTCTTGGTGATTTTCTTGTTTAATCTATACAGTTTGGGGTTTGTTGGAATTCTTTAATGGATATATTCTCATCTTTCATCTATTAGGGAAATTCTCTTCCAACAAATCTTTGGCAATTTTCTTTGTGGTTTTATTTGTCCCTTCCTGTTCTGGAATTCTGATTACATGTAGGCTATTTCTCTTGATGTTATTTGTGGTAGTTAAGGTATGTCAACTTGGTTTGGCCTGGTTAAGTAGCTGGCCAGCTGGATGTATTTATTCCCCATGGTGAGATTGGTAATTAACTCCATGGTGGAATCTATTGGAGCAACTGAGTAACTGCTTAGGCATGTGGGCTGCATCCAGTATATAAAAAGCAACTTTGAGGAAGGTCTCCAGCTTATGGTACGCTTGAACTGTGCATGTAGCCGAGTCATTGTTCAACAGCCTGCCATGTTGCCCTGCTGATCTTGGAAGAGTTTCAAGACTTGAATCAATGGCCTGCCATGTGCTTTGGTATTATTACGACTGTGCCAAGGCCTTGGGCTTGTCAGCCTCAGCATCCAGAAACTGTCCAAGTAAAGAAAAACTTCTAACTTCAGTGGGCTGAGAGAAAGATGCAAAGCTGAATCCCAAGGTCAAGGGACTTTCACCCACTCCTAGAGCCTGGAACTTTAAATTTGGACTTCTTGACTCCAAAACCGTAAGAGAATAAACTCCTGTTTGTTCAACTCATGTCATTTGTAATATATTTCTGTTAGAGTGGCACTGTTGTTGTTGTTTTTGTTGTTGTTATGTGCCGTCAAGTCAGCCCCGACTCATAGCAACCCCTCCTTGGGTTTCCGAAGCAGTATCACTATGGAAGTAGGATTGCCCAACCTTCCTTCCGAGGAGTGGCTGGTGGGTTTGAACCTCCAGCTGTCTGGTTAGCAGGCAAGTGTCTTAGCCACTATGCTACCAGAGCTCCTCCCAAGAGTGGCACTAGGGAACTAAAACAGAATATGATACTGAGAAAGCAGGCTGCTGCTCTGACAGACACATAAAGTGTGGAAACAGAAGTGTAGTGTGTCCTTGACCCAGCAGACAGACCTCGGCATGTGACATGAGAGATGGCAGAGCAGAGTTGAGAGACTGGCATGAGACAGACACAGCCTTACCAGCCTACAGAGAAAGCTGGATGCCATTGAGTAGGCCGCTTCCTGGTGGAATGGGTTGCTTTGGGGCATTAATTGGTAGAAGAAACAAGTATGGAATTGAGTAGCACATTGGCCAGCCCATTGAGCAAGAAACTTAAATGTTCTCTGGGCAGGAATATTCCTGTCAGGGTGGGTTGCCATCGGGCTTTAATTGGCAGAAGTGGAGAAACCAAGGAAACTGAAATCAGAGCTGCCTCAGCCTCAAGAGTAGGATCATATCCTTTGGGGGTGGACACACTACAGCTTCCTAGGTTTCAAAGTGTCAGACTTCACCAACTTGGTTCTGCAGTGTGGAGCTGCTCGTACATGTGGGCCAGGGCGATGGAGCCTTCTCAGGGAGGTCCAATGCTGTTTCTTCCTCAGGGATGTGTTCTGGGTTTGTATTCTGGTCCCCTGTTTCTCCTGGTTCACCTTGCTTTTTTGTGTGGACTATGATGGTCTTTTGTCTCCGAGACATTGTGACATTGTTATATTTATCTTTAATTTGTGTATTTTGAGTGATTTACCCAAGATTTTAATTTTATTTTATTTGGATATATCAGAGGAAGCAGGGCAACATGCTCTTCTATTTGATAGTTAGTAGCACTTATACATTCACTGCCTGTCTCCTTGTGGGTGTGATAGAGAATGAGAGTAGGTGCACGGATCTCTGTTAGCTGTTTGTGAAGAGAAGTTAATGGTGAGTCAAGCTCGTATTGGCTGTCTTGTATAATTGGTAGAGAAGCAATTAGTGACCCTTACTCAGTGAGAGGTGCTACAGGAGTGCAGGTATGGTTAGGTCATGTGAGCACAGTTGCTGTCTCTCACTCAGTCAGACATAAACAACAATCAAAATGAATAAATAAATAAATAAACACAAAAGAGTAAGACTAAGAGGACAAAAAACACATGGTGCACAAACACACAGGAACAATCACCAAAAATACAAAGAAAAGAAAAGAAAAAGGAAAGGCAATAAATGAGATGAAATATTTAAAGAAATACTTTACACAGTCAGAAGAAATAGGAGAAAAAAAAAAAAAAGCAACCAGCAATTTCTTGGAAGGAGAAATAAAATAAAAGAGCTAGAATAAGAGAATATTGAGGAAAAAAATAGGAGAAATGCAAAAAAGGAAAACAAGAGATGAGAAGAACCACATGAAAGAAAACAATGGAAACCATAAAAAGAGAAGAGAAAAAAAATCCAAAAACTAGAAGGGAAAAAGAAACAATAAAAAGAAAAAAAAAAAGGTAAAAATAGAATAATTTTAAAACAAAGAAAAATAAAAAAAGCAATACAAAAACCAAAAAACAAATCTGTAGGGGGTGGGGCAGGGCACCCAGGCTCCATCAGAACACATAGTCTGGGATGGAATTCCTGCCAGCCCAGAAGTTGGGTGGAGGTGAGATGGTGGCGTCTCCATTCACCAAGAGATTGTAGGGTATAAGGGTAACAAGGGAAATATTGCACCCTTCTAGTCATCAACCTCTGGTATGCCTGTGCTGTACTTGGCAAGTGAAATATGTTCTTAGGTCCCTGGAATCTGAATTAGAAAACTGTAGCTTTAAATATCCAAAATGGCTGTGGCTTGTAATCATTCAAAATGGGCTCTCTGAAAGTCCACAGCTCAGTTTATCTCCTTCTTTGCTATTTCCCTTTTTAGTCATCAGTCACCAGTAGAGTTGTTCTTGAACCCCTTGGTGAGTAGGGCTGATTTTTAATTCTCCGGTCCCAACATCATCGGAAAGAAGACTGGGCAATCTGCTTCCAGAGATACTGTCTCAGAAACCCCTGGAGGGGTCACTATGAGTAATAATCAACTTGATGGCATTGAGTTTAATTTTTTATTATTTTTATTTTTTTTTACTCTCACTTGTAAATATTCAAATTGTCTGTGCTATCAGGATAGCTGAGAGTCCACAGCTCTGTTTGTCTCCTTATTTACTGTATTCATTCAGCTTCTTCTACTGTTGTTGTTGTTATGTGCCGTGGAGGCAGACTGACTCATAGCGACCCCTCCTTGGGTTTCTGAGGCAGTATCACTACAGAAGTAGATTGCCCCATCTTCCTTCTGAGAAATGGTTGGTGGGTTTGAACCACCAGCCTTCTGGTTAGCAGTCAAGTTCCTTAGCCACTATGCTACCAGAGTTGGTGTTTAATCCACTTGTCTATCCTCCTTTCAAAGCTCAGGGATCTAGTATTATCTTCTGTATTGGTGCCAATTGGTTTCTCTTTTCTCTGTTGAAGGGGGTCTGTGTAGCTCATCTGTATATTCCACCATCTTATCCAAAGTTCCCAAAAGGTCATAGTCTTGAAAGTCCTACAGAATCATTCTATTCTGCCCACATAGGGTCACCATGAGTTGGAATGAACTGAAAGGCAACTAACAACAATTACCAATCATTAACAGTCTTTATAAAGTGATGTGATTGGTCACTGACTACCTGCATCTCTGTTATTATTTATAGACTGAAGAACTAGTAAAGGAGTTTGTCCTTTATGCAATACTCACAGTTTTCATACAGTGGTAATAGAAATATAAACCTTGTGGAATATAGGTGTTACTACATAAACCATGATAACTGAAATTTATGCATGTGTATAGAAGCCATGCAAACAAGGACTGTCCTTACTGTCTTTTGTGATGTTAACAGGAGGACAAGTTTTACCTTGACAATAAAAAGTAAATCAAAATATTTTAAAAATTGTTTGAGCTTACATACTTGAGTCATCACCACTTCAATATGGTTGCTAAAAGTTTCCAGGAATTCAATGATGGGTAAGAAACTAGATTTTTACTTCCAGCCTTATCACTAATGAGTCACATAACCTATGACAAAGCACACAAATTACTTTGAAATCTTGATCATCTGTAAAAATAGATAATTAGAACACAATTACTCTGAGAAAGTTATATTTTATTCCTATTGTCCTGGAATTGCTAGTTATGACTATCCTTTCACTCTTAAAATTGCCCCCACCTCAACCCTTCTATATCAATAGTTTTATATCTGTGTGAATAGAAATATTATATTTCATATAATATTATATAACAAAAATACTATGTGTCATATAGTATCATTTGTATTGGAGTTGTAATTTTTTTCTACAATTACAAGGGGATTTATTACAATAATTTAAAAATAAAAACAACTTCAAAAATTTCTTTTAAATATAGTCTAGTCTCTCAGATTTTCTGAGTGGTAGATTTCTGTAAGTTGTATCAGATTCTTACAGAAATTACAACCTTTTATTCCTTCTCAATGCAAACCCATTTTCAACACTGGAAATAGTTCAATGTAATTTACATGTTACCAACAAACCAATACCACATTGATAATAAATAATACCATATTACCAATAAATATGATACATGCCTACTGAATTACTCTATGAAACAGGGCCAGAAAACAGTAAGGATTCATATACAAAAATATTATAAAGTTGAGAATTTATAAAATTGCTGTCTATTTTGACAGATTTGAATTCAGATATTATTGATTTCTATTGTATTATGTATATAAAACACATATTAGATTTTTTTTTTTTGTGGATGAGAATACCAGAACAACAAAGATTAGGTGAAACAAGTTTAATTTTACTTAACATATCAGAATCTGTTTAGCAGTTTTATTGCAATTATCTCCAACATATACCTGAAACAGTAGTGTTGATAGATTAAGATACTAAAAATCTTCCCATGGATATCTCAGGCTTTAAGTCTGAATTGTGCAAACACCTCCAATTATATCTTAATTTTCACTTCAAGTTATATTTAAGCAGATAAATGTTGTGTGTGTTTTGGTGAAAACAAATAACCAAAGAAAGCAGGATATTTACAGTAAAATTTTACTGCAAATTCTGAAAAAGTAAAAGTACTAGAATATTTCATCTGCATACCTTTGTTTCAAATGCATTATTTTAAATTGTAGCCCATGTTGTAATAACTGTGCTTTATTTCAAATATATCATTTAGTATTACATTTTGGGCAAATTTCCCTAGTGAACCATGTGTTCATTTATGCAATATATACTGTAAATCTCTGATAATTTTCAAATATCCAATCATATTTTCAGATGTATTTATTTTTAGATATTGGGTGTGATCTCACTTATTGATCTGTAGAATTTCAGTAATATTAAAACAACAACAACAAAAGAATGTTAAAGAAAAACACACCAAACCTTCATGCCAACTGATTTGGGCAAACCAAGTAACTCTTCACTGACACTAGTCTTCCAGTTGTAAAATAGAAGCATCAAATTATGCTTCTATTTTATCCAAGGCTCCTCCAATTCAAATGATCTGTGAGTTATTAAGAATCTTGATAGAATTTCTAAACCCTATAATTACTAAGAAGCACTTTCTTATCAATTTCCATCTTTTAAGCTTTTTATATCAGCATTAAAGACAATTTTTTTTAAGTCATTGTAGTTGCACGACTTTGGATATATTGTTTAATATCTCTATCTTTCTTTTGAAGTAAAATCACAATCTTGCATTCTCAATTCCTGTCACTTAAGCCAGAGTGTTTTAAATCTTGAAAGAACAATATTCATTTCTACTTTTATACAGCCTATCACCCCACCAAGACTACCATCCTTTCTCTACTTGCAAAGTTGCCCAGGTTTATAACTCCAGTTTCACCTCCTCAAGGAAGCAACTTCTAAACTTGTGATTTTTTTTCTTTTTTGGCATTTTATTATTTAACCATTTATTGCTTTATATTTGATAAAATAAAGAGTGTTTGGACTATCATATATGTTGTTGTTGTTGTTGTTATTTGCCGTGGAGTCGGCCCCGACTCATAGCGACCCCTCCTTGGGTTTCCGAGGCAGTATCACTACAGAAATAGGATTGCCCAACCTTGCTTCCAAATCATATA
>NW_006922776.1:196326-196903 GCF_000298275.1 Orycteropus afer afer
AATCCTCACAATTCTTACTATACTTGTTCACAATTCTTACTATACTTGTAACCCATTTTTGTAGCCACTGTCTCAATCCATTTTCTAAAGGAGCTTCTCCTTTTTCACTGACCCTCTACTTTACCAAGCATGAGATATTTCTCCAGAAACTAATCCCTTCTGACAACATGACAAAAGTAAATGAGTGGAAGTTTGTTCATTTCTGATTCTAAGGAATATTCTGGCTGCACTTCTTTCAGGACAGATTTGTTCATTCTTCTTTACTAGGCTAAATAATTTCACTTGCAGAATTTAGAATGTATAACATAGATCTAATGTTCATGGAAGGAAATCTTAATGAGAAAAATTCACAAATCAAGGTTCTCATTACATTCCTTTGGTCAATATTGATTACTATCTTGAAATATGCTTTCTGACCTTCTTGATTAGATTCAATAATTGTTCTCCAAGAGGTAATTGGGTCTAATCTGTGCAGTTTCTTAGAATCAGGTAGTGAACATCTTCTATCAAAAATGAGTGAAAATGCAGGTTCTGGCAAGAAGATGGAAGAAGCAGACAAGTTACACAGACCCTCTGC
>NW_006922776.1:197708-198701 GCF_000298275.1 Orycteropus afer afer
TACCACCTTGGAAACCCAAAGAGGGCACACTATGAGTCAAATTCACTCAATGGCAGTTTTTATTTTAGTTCTTCCCATGCCTTGTTTTCCATTTTGCATTTTTCCCATTTTTTTCTTTTCTATGCTTTCACTCTTGCTCTTTTCTATAATTCCTCCCTCTCCAGATATAGTGGAGGTTTTTTTTTTTTTTTTTTTCCCTCATTATCTTTCTTTTGTCATTTTCAAATATATTTTTTTAAAATTTTCTTCTCCTTTACTGTCTTTCAATGTTTTGGCAATTGTTCCTGATTTTTTTTTTTTAAATGTGGTTTGTGGTTTTTGTTCTTTTTTCTTTATTTTATTTTAATATGTATTTATTTATATATTGTCTAATGGAGTGGGAAACAGAAACCGTACTGACTCAACCCAAACATACCTGCACCTCCTATAGCCCTACCCACTAACTGAGCACTACTTTGTCCTGCACCAGTTGACCATCAATAGTTGGTAACCAACACGAGCTCAACTCCCCCTCAACTGCTATTTATGAACAGCTAACAGAGATTGGTGCACACACTCTTATTCTCTATCACACCCACCAGGAGACAGGTGGTGAGTGCTAGGTGCTAACAACTAGCTAGTAGAAGAGCACAGTGGCCTAAAAGCAAGGGACCAAGAAACACACCTAGAAAACATACCTGAGGAAGAAGCACCATTGAAACTATCTGATAAGGAATTAAAAAGAATTGTACTTGGATACCTTCTATGGATTGAGAGACAGATCAAGGGAAACACTGAGAAAATTACAGGAAACAAAAAGAAAAGTCTAGAAATATTTAGGAAAACAATAGAAGAACAAATTGACAAGATAAAAAAAAATAAAAATAATACAAAAACAATAAATAGAAGTACAGAAGATTTATACTAAGATTTCAGAAACAGACAACACATTGAATGGGCAAAAGAGTAGAATCAAATCAATGGAAGACAGATTTAATGAGATTGAAGACAAAT
>NW_006922776.1:199545-207638 GCF_000298275.1 Orycteropus afer afer
GTTATAAGAGTGTAAACAGGGAACCAGAGACATCAATTGGTATACAAGGACAACTACAAACCTAAAAAAGGCAATACATAATGAAGATATAGAAATTCCAAATGATGAGGAAGTTAAGACAACTGTGAGAGAGAACAGACTGTTCTAAATGTGGGAAGGAAACTTGGTAACCACAAAGAAAAATGACAAACCTTAATATTAAAATAAAAAAGAGGAGAGCAAGAAATGTATAGCAAATGCTAAAACAATAGCAACACAGAAAATGATAAAATAAATAAATAAATAATCAGAAACAAAATAAACTCAGCACAGAAAATTACATGGAACAAAGAAATCAGCAACACCATGAAAAGCACATAACAAAATAATATTAATAAATTCATGCTTGTCTATAATAACACTGTATATATATATGGATGAAATGTACCAGTCATGAGACAGAGAGTTGCAGACTGGATAAGAAAAGGTGACCCATCAATATGCTGTCTACAAGAGATTCACATTGAACACACAGACAAAATAAGACTAAAATCAAAGGTTATAAAAAAGATATATCAAGCAAATGACAATCAAAAAATAGACCTGGTGACATTAATTTTTGATAAAGTAGATTTTAAGACAAAAACTCCATAAGAGAAACAGAGGACATTATATAATGATTAACAGATCAACTGAACAAGAGGATACAACCATAATAAATATTTACGCATCCAATGAAAGAGCCCTAAATTACATGAATCACACTTTAACAGAAATGAAAAGACAAATAGATGACTCCACAGTAACAATAAGAGATTTTAATACACATTTTTAATAAAAGATAGAACAACTGGAAAGAAACTCAATAAAGATCTAGAAGAAATAAACAATGCAATAAACCAACTTGTCCTTAGAGACATCTACAGAGGACTTCACCCAACAACAGCGCAATATACATTCTTTTCCAATATACATGGAACAGTCTCCAGGATAGACTATATGTTAGGCCACAAAGCTAGCCTCAAGAAATTTAAAAACAGTGAAATACTATAAAGCATCTTCTTCTAAGATTACAATGCTATAAAATTAGAAATCAACACTAGTGAGATGAATGGAAAAAAAAAGCAAATTCATGGAAACTGAATAACCCTCCTTAGAAATGATGGAGTAATAGAATAAGTGAACAATTAAATTAAAAAAAAAAAACCTTGAATTTAATTGGAGTGAAAACACAACATACCAAAATCTTTGGGACACAGCAAAAGCAGTCATTAGAAGGCAATATTTAGCAATAGATGCAAACACAAAAAGAAGAGCCAAAGTCAATACCTTAATGCAACATTTTCAACAATTAGAAAAGAAGCAACATCAACAACAAAACATTACAGTCACCAGAATAAAAAGGAAATAATAAAGATTGGAGCAGAAATAAATGAAACAGAAAATAGAAAGACCATAGAAAAGAAATCCGTAAGACTAAAAGCTGTTTCTTTGAAAAGATTAACAAAATCAACAAACCACTAGCAAACTTAAGAAAGGAAAAAAAAAAAAAAAGGAGAAGATGTAAATGGCATGAATAGGAAATGAAATGGGTAACATCACAACAGAATAAAGAGAGAGAAAAAAAAGAATAATATTAGGATACTCTGAATAAGTATTTATTGGAGCAAAAATTTCAAAACCTAGAAGAAATGGACAGATTTCTCCAAACACACTACTTACTTAAACTAACATAGACTGAGGTAGAAAATTTGAATGGACCAACAACAAACGCAGAAATCGAACAGGTTATAAAAATTTACCAACCAGTAAAAAAAAAAAAAAAAGTCTGGCCCAGATGGTTTCACTGCAGAATTCTAATAAGCATTCAGAGAAGAACTGAAACCAATCTTACTCAAACTACCCCAGAAAGTAGAAAGAGATTGAATCCTCCAAAATTTATTTTATGAAGTAAGCACAACCCTGATACAAAAACCAGTCAATGACACCACTGGAAAGTAAAACTACAGACCAATAATCCTTATGAAACTAGATGCAAAAACCTTTGACAAAATCTTAGCCAATAGATTCCACCAACATATTAAGAAAATAATACATCATGACCAAGTGAGATTCATACTAGGTATGCAAGGATGCTTCAACAATAGAAAACAATCCACACCATTCATCACATAAGTAAAATAAATGAAAATAATAATATGATTATATCAATTGATGCAGAAAAGGCTTTTAATAAAATCCTACACCAATTCCTCATAAAAACTCTTAGAAAAATAGGAATACAAGGGAAATTCCTTAACATAATAGTGTACATGTAAAACCAACAGCCAACATTATTCTCAATGGAGAGAGACTGAAACCATTCAGAATTGAGAACCCAGAAATAGATCCCTCCATCTATGGGCAACTGATTTTTGGCACAGGGCCAAAATCCATAAAATGGGGAAGATATTGTCTCTTTAATAAATGGTGTTGGCAAAACTGGATATCCATTTGAAGAAAAATGAAACAAGATCTGTACCTCACACCATACAAAAAACTAACTCCAGATGATCTAAGACTTAAATGTGAAACCTGAAACTATAAAGTTCATCAAAGGAAAAAATAGGAGTGAGCTTAGGGGCCCTAATTTATGGCATAAATAGGTTATAAAGCATAACTCAAAAAGCATAAACAGCAGAAAATGAACTAGATGATTGTCACTTCCAAATATTAAAATCTTAAGTGCATCAAAAGACTTCTCCAAAAGAGTAAGAAAAAAGAACCTACAGACTGGGAAAAAATATTGGGCAATGACATAGCTGACAAAGGACTTAACTCTAAAATTTATGGAAAACTCCAACACCTCGAATCGATGGTCCCTAACAACAACACCAAAACCTCAACATTAAAAAGAAACAATCCAATTAAAAAATGGACTGAAGACATGAACAGACACTTTACTGAAGAAGACATTCAGGCATCCAACAAACACATAAGGAAATATTCACAGTCATTAGCCATTGCTGTTGTTGTTTTTGTTACAAGCCTTCAAATTTGCTCCAACTCATAGTGACCTTTTATACAATAGAATGAAACCCTGCCTGGTCTTGCATGAACCTCACAATCCTTGCTATACCTGAGCCCATCACTGCAGCCACTGTGTCAATCCATCTTGTTGTGGGCCTTTCCATTTTTGCTGACCCTCCATTTTACCAAGCATGATATCCTGCTCCAGGGAATAATCCCTTCTGACAACCTGACCAAAGTAGGTGAGATGAAATCTGGCCATTCTCTCTTCCAAGGAGCATTCCGGTTGCACTTCCTCCAGTATAGATTTGTTAGATCTTTTAGCAGCCCTTGGTACTCTCAGCATTCTTTGCCAGCACCACAACTCAAATGCATCAATTCTTCTGTCTTCCTTATTCATTGTCCAGCTCTCACATGCATATGAGGCAATAGAAAATATCATGGCTTGTGTCAGGCACACCTTAATCCTCAAGGAGACACCTTTGCTCTTCAGCACTTGAAAGAGTCCTTTGCAGCCAACTTGCCCAGAGCTGTACGTCTTCTGATGTCCTGATTGCTGCTTCCATTAGCATTAATTGTAAAACCAAGCAACCTAAAGTCTTTGACAATTTCAGTCCTTTCTCCATTCATCGTGATGCTGCTTATAGGTCCAATTGGGAGGATTTTGTTTTCTTTATATTGAGATATAATCCATATGCAGACTGTATTCTTCAGTCTTCATCAGTTTGTGCCTCAAGTCATCCTCACATTTGGCAAGCAAAGTTGTGTCATCAGCATATTGCCGGTAGTAAATGATTCTTCCTCCAATCTTGATGCCCCGTTCTTCGTATAGTCCAGCCTCTTGGATTATTGATTAAATAAGTGTAATGAAAGGATACAATCCTGACATACTCCCTTCTTGATTTTAAACCATGCAGTGTCCTCTTGTTCTGTTCAAATTACAGCCTCCTGGTCTATGTACTGGTTCCTCATGAGTACAATCAAGTGTTCGGGAATTCCCATTGTTCTCAATGTTATCCACAATTTTTTATGATCCACACAATCAAATACTTTTGCATAGTCAATAAACACAAGTAAACATCTTTCTGATATTCTTTGCTTTGAGCCAAGATCCATCTTACGTCAGCAATGATATCACTTGTTCCACATCTTCTTCTGAATCCAGCTTTCACCTCTGGAAGTTCTCTGTCAATATACTGTTTCAACTGTTTTTGTATTATCTTCAGTAAGATTTTACTTGCATGTGATGTTAATGATATTGTTTGATAATTTCCACTTTCTGTGGGATCAACTTTCTTTGGAGTGGGTACAAATATAGATATCTTCCAGTCAGTTGGCGAGGTAGCTGTCTTCCAAATGACTTGGCATAAACAAGTGAGTGTCTCCAGTGGGGAATCCATTTGTTGAAACATCTCAGTGGAGAATGGAGCCTTGTTCTTCACTAATTCCTTAGTGAAGTTTGACTTCTCCCTTCAATACCATTGGTTCTTGATCATATGTCTCTTCCTGGAATGGATGAAGATTGACCAGTTCTTTTTGGTACAGTGACTCTGTGTATTTGTTCCATCTTCTTTTGATGCTTTCTGCATCATTCAAGATTTTGCCCACAGAAACTTTCAATTTTGCAACTCAAGGATTAAATTTCCTTTTCAGTTCTTTCAGCTTGAGAAATGCCAAGCATGTTATTCCCTTTTGGTTTTCTAACTCCAGGTCTTTGTACATTTCATTATAGTAATTAGCTTTGTCTGCTCTTTGAAATCTGTTCAGGTCTTTTATCTTCTCATTTCTTCCATTTGCTTTAGCTACTCTCCATTCAAGGGGAAGTTTGAGAGTCTCTTTTCACATCCATTTTGGTCCTTTCTTTCTTGTCTTTTTAGTGACCCCTTGCTTTCTTCATGGATGATATTCTTGATGTCATCCCACAATAATGATTTTTTTGTCATTGGTGTTCATCAAATTTATTCTTTAGATAGTCTCTAAATTCAGGAGGGATATATTCAAGATCATATTTTGGCTCTCTTGGACTTATTTTAATTGTCTTCAACTTCAAGTTCAACTTGCATATGAGCAGTTGATGGTCCTTTCCTTAGTCAGCTCCTACCCTTTTTTTGGCTGAAGATATTGAGCTTGTCCATCGCCTCTTGCCACAGATATACTTAATCTGATTCCTGTGTATTCCATCTGGTGAAATCCATGTGTATAGCAGCTGTTTGTGTTGATGAAAAAAGTTATTTGTAATGAATAAGTCGTTGGTCTTGAAAAATTCTATTATGGGATCTCCAGCATTCTTTCTGTCACCAAGGCCAAATTTTTCAACTACCGGTGATTGATCTTTTTTTCCAACTTTTGCATTCCAGTCACCAGTGATAATTAACACATATTGATTACATGTTTGGTCAATTTCAGACTGCAGAATTTGACAAAAATCTTCAATTTCCTCATCTTCGGCTTTGGTGGTTGGTGCATAAATTTGAATAATAGTCTTATTAACTGGTCTTCCTTGTAGTCATATGGATATTATCCTATCACTGACAGCATTGTACTTCAGGACAGATTTTGTAATATCATTTTTGATGATGAATGCCACACCATTTCTCTTCAAATTGTCATTCTGGTATAGTATATCATATGATTGTCTGATTCAAAATGGCCAAAACCAGTCCATTTCAGCTCACTAATGCTAAGGATATCAATCTTTATGTGTTCCATTTCATTTTTGACAACTTCCAATTTTCCTAGATTCATATTTCATGCATTCCATGTTCCAATTATTAATGGATGTTGGCAGCTGTTTCTCCTCAATTTGAGTCATGCCACATCAGCAAATGGAGGTCCATCAAGATTTACCTTATCCACATCAGTAAGGTTGGTTCTACTCTGATGATACAGCTCTTTCCTAGTCATATTTTGAGAGCCTGCTGACCCAAGGGGCTCTTCCTCCTGCAGTGTATTGAACAATGTTTCAGGGCTATTCATAAAGTTGCCCAGTAATGTATCAGACAGTGTTTCTCTACTATTCATAAGGTTTTCCCTGGCCAGTTCTCTGAGAAGTGGATGGCCTCCTCCTTCTTCTTAGTGTGTCTCAGTCTTCAAGTTGCATTGAAACCTGTACACCATGTGCAACCATGCTGGTATTTGAAACACCAGTGGCACAGCCTCAATCCTCACAGCAACATGCAAGCCACAGTAGTATGACAAACTGACAGACAAGTTTGTCTCCCTTAGCTGTTTGAAACCTCTCCGCTCTCCCCTTACATGGATCCCTACCACTGCTCTGCTCTGTCGTTCCCCTGGTTTCTCTTTCTCCTGCTTTCCTGCCTCTTCGGGGTGGGGACTGGGTCCCTTCCCTTACCTGGATCCCTGGCTGCTGCTCTGCTCTGTTGCCCCTTCTGGCTTCTCTTTCCCCTACTTTCCTTCCTCTTGCAGGTAGGGCCTGGGTCCCTCCTATTACCGGATCCCTGCTGCTACTCTGCTCAAACCTGACATACTGTCTTCCTGATTTTAAATCATGCAGGATCCCCTCATCCTGTTTGACTGACAGTCTCTTGGTCTATGTACAGGTTCCTCATGAGCACAATTAAGTATTCTGGAATTATCGTTCTTCCCAATGTTACCCATAAATTTTTATTACCCACACCATTAAATGTTTTTGCATAGTCATTAAAATACAAGTAAACATCTTTGTGGTATTCTTTGCTTTCAGTCAAGATCTATTTGACATCAACAATGATATCCCTAATTCCATGTTCTCTTCTGAATCCAGCTTGCATCCTTGGAAATTCCCTCTTAATGTACTGCTACAACTATTTTTGAATTATGTTCAGCAAGATTTTAATTGTGTGTGATATTAATGATATTGTTCGATAATTTCCACATTCTGTGGTATCACCATTCTTTGGAATGGGTACAAATATGGATCTCTTCCTGTCTGTTGGCCAGGTATTTGTGTTCCAAATTCTTGGCCTAGATAAGTAAGTGCCTCCAGCACAGCATCAGTTTGTTGAAACACCTCAGAGGATATTCCATTAATTCCTGTAGGCTTCTTTTGGCCAATTCCTTCAATGCTGCTTTGACTTCCTCCTTCAATACCATTGCTTATTAATCATATTAGAATTCCTGAAATAGATGTCAATTTTTTTTTAATATAGTGACTCTGTGTATTTCTTCCATCTTCTTTTGATACTTCCTGCATCATTGTATATTTTCCCCATAGAATTTTCCAGTGTTGAAATTGAGGCATGATTTTTTTTTTTTCTTCAGATCTTTCAACTTGTGAAATGCCAAGCATGTTCTTCCCTTTTGGCTTCCTAACTCCAGGTCTTTGCACATTTCATCATAATAATTGATTTTATCTTCTTGAGCTGCGCTTTGAAATCTTCTGCTCAGCTCTTTCCTCTTGTCATTTCTTCCATTTTCTTTAGGTACTCTCCATTCAAATCAAAACAACAATGAAATACCATCTCATCTCAGCATTAATACCAAAGTTCAACAAGACAAAAAATAACAAATGCTGGCTAGGTTGTGGAGAGATTGGAACCCTCTTAACACTGCTCATAGGACTGTAAAATGATATTAAAAAAAAAAAAAAAACCTGCTGTCGAGTCAATTTGACTCATAGCGACCCCTCCTTGGGTTTCTGAAGTGGTATCTTTGCAGAAGTAGATAGCCCAATCTTCCTTCTGAGGAGTGACTGGTGGGTTTGAACTGCCAGGCTTATGGTTAGCAGTAAAATGCCTTAGGCAGTACCCCACCAGAGCTGCAAAATGATGTAATGAGTGTAAAATCTACATGGTGATTCCTTAAAATGTTGGAAATAAAAATATCATTTGACCTAGCAATCCCATTACTAGGTATATATCCTAAAAACATGAGAGGCAGAGTATGAATAGATATATGCACACCCATGTTTATCACAGCACTATTCATAATAGCAAAGAGTTGCAAAAGACCTAAGAGTCCCTCAATGGAAGAATGGATGGATAACTAAACTGTGGTACATGCACACAATGGAATATTATGAAACACTAAAGGATAATGCAAAGTTTGAAAAACACCACATTATGTGGATGAAATTGGGAGGACATTTTGCTGACTGAAAAAAAAGT
>NW_006922776.1:210293-219341 GCF_000298275.1 Orycteropus afer afer
TGGGGCTGGTGCGGGATCGGGCAGTGTTTCGTTCTGCTGTGCATGGGGTCGCTATGAGTCGGAAACGACTCGACGGCACTTAACAACAACAACAATTATTGTAAAAAGTCAATGAAAGGTTTACACATGGAAGAAAAATTTATTTTTGGTTACCGGGGATGGGAAAGGAGGGGAGAGGAGAGAAAATACCTAGACAGGTTAAATATATCTCTATCTCTATCTCTATCTCTATCTCTATCTCATCATCTATATCTATATCATCTATATAAACCAAATATTATTATTGGTTACTAGGGATAGGAGGGCAGGGAAAGGGGAAGATGTTGCTTGTAGGGCCTTGAGTTTATGACAATGATGGTGGAATATTTTGGAAAAAGATAGCAATAATGGTAGCATAACATGAAAATGTCATCAATGTACCTACCTGAGCTGTAAATGTGGAAGTTACTATGTTGGCGAATGTCTTGTTGTATATTTTTTTCAGTTTTTACTTAAAAAAAAAAAAAGGAACAAAAGTACAATTTTTCTAACTTTTCAATATTTGTGAGTTATGGGTAGAGCTTTTAGAGGGTCTTCTTATTGTTCAGTAATTTTCTAGTGATTCAGAGGCACTGAGGTCTAAATATCTTGTCCATTCTAAACTTGGAATGTTTATGTACCTTTAAGGGTGTTTTGGATACCAATTTTTTGTTATAACCCCTGGAAATATATTTGGAGATTCCTTCTGAGTGAGAAGGAAGATTGCTAAAATAAAGGAAAATATATAAAATTGCAGGATGATTTTCTTAGATTATGTATTGGATTGCTCCAATAAGTGGTAGAGGGCAATGATAAAAAATAGCAGGAAATTTTAAGAAATTAAGGCAAGTATTTTTCTGCAGTTTGTCCACAAATCACAGGAAAAGGAAAGTGTTGATATTTATGTACATATAATGTGTACCAGACCCTATGTCATGTTCTTTAAAGATACATCAATATGTCAAGTAGGTATTATTATGTCAATTTTTTGATAATGGAAGCAATTCCAGAAAGGATGAGTAACTAAATCAATATCACAACTGTATTAAGTGTGGGGTTTTAAACAAGGCCAGGATGGCTTCAACACACTTGCCATTCAATCACACCACAACATCTACATGTCCATTATATTGATATTTAGGGACAGTACTTATGATCCTAGAAAACATATGAGCAAGAGTAGAGAAGGAATTGACTGACTGAGATGTTTTTGGAGCTATAATTTGTTGAAATTCAAGGCCCCAGAAAGCTGCTTTTAAAATTTTTGCTGGAATTTTTTTTTTAATGAAATTTTATCTTGTTGTTATTCAACAACTGAACTCCACTACTCTTCCATACATCCATTATAAATCTCTCTTACAATTTTTTATTTTATTTTTTACAGTGTTCTATACCCTCCCCTCCAACTCTTGGTAACCAACAAAGAAAGTTTCATTCCATATACAAACCTTCCCCTGACTTTTAACAATATTGAACTAATACAATATTTGTCCTTCTGTGATTGACTTATTTCACTCAGCACAATGTCCTCCAAGTTCATCCACATTATGTGGTGTTTTGCACATTCCACACTATTCTTTAGGGTTGTATGGTATTCTGTTATGTGTATGTACCATAGTCTGGCTATCAATTCTTCTGTTGATGGACACTTAGGTTGTTTCTATCTTTTTGCTATTATAAATAGTTCTGTGATGAACATGGATGGGAATGTATCTGTTCTTGCCTTGGCTCTCACTACTTTAGAATATATACCTAGTAATGGGATTGCTGGATCAAACATTGTTTCTAATTCCAACTTTTTAAGGAATAGTCATACTACTTTCCACAGTGGTCATATCAATTGAGAGTTCCACTACAGTGTATGAGAGTCCCAATCTCTCCACAACCTCACCAGAATTTATTATTTTTTATCTGGTGGAAATTTGCTCTTAGTGCTGGTCAGATGGTTCCTCTCTGTTGTCTTGTTTTGAACTCTCTAATGTCTAATGATCATGAACATTTCTGCATGTGTTTGTTAGCCACCTGAATATCCTCTTTGGTGAAATGTCTATTTATGTCTTCTGCCCATTTTTTCAATTAGATTATTATCTCTTTGTTGTTGAGGTGGTAGAGTTTTCTATAAACTTTAGAAATAAGTGTCTTGTCAGTTACGTCATTGCCAAACAGTTTTTCCTAACCTGTAGTTCTTTATTTAGTCTTTTGTAGAAGTTTTTGAAGCACATAAAAATTTAATTTTTATTAGGTTCCATTCATCTAGTTTGTCTTCTGCTGTTTGTGCATTTTGGGTTTTGCTTGAAAATCTATTTATGCCATAAATTAAGGCCCTTAAATTTGCCCCCATTTTTTCCTTGAGGAACTTTATAGTTTTATGTTTCACATTTAAGTCTTTAATCCACCTAGAGTTCATTTTTGTGTATGGTGTCAGGTATGAATCTTTCTTTGTATTTCTATAAATAGATATTCAGTCATGCCAACACCATTTGTTAAACAGACAATCTCCTCCCCATTTAATGAATTTCAGCCCTTTCTCAAAAATTAGCTGAATATAGGTCAATAGATCTATTTCTGGGTTCTAAATTCTGTTCCACTGGTCTATGTGTCTGTCATTGTACCAATACCAGGCAGTTTTGACTGCATAGTATGTTTTAAGATACAGGATTGTGAGATCTCCTACTTCATTCTTCTTCAATAATGGTTTACTGGAGACTTCCAGTAAGATGGAGGAATAGGCAGACAAGCAACACAGACCCTCTTCAACAAATAAAAGAAAAACCAATTGACAGAGATACAGAAGATAGTCCTGGAGTCCTGAGCTTTGAAAGGAACTATACAGAAATGGAATAGTCACCAACTAGTGAAAAAACCTGAATGAAAATGGAAAGTACAGAGACAATTGGAGCTGCAGACTGTCAGCTGCTCTGAATGGATCAACAGCCTGAATATTTCCAATTGGTTGGGATCTGAGAATTGACCTAAAGATCAGGTCTGGTCACCAAGGGCTGTAGGGAAGACCACACTGGTGGCCTATGACTAGGAAGGGAAATAGCAAGGAGAGAGATAACCTGAGCTGTTGATTGTCCACTATCTGGATGGTGCAGGTATTTTGCTTGTTTATATGTGGTGGCTATTTTGAATATTTAAAGTGACCAAGGGCACAGACATTTTGAATGTTTACAAGTGGTGGCCATTTTCAATATTTAAAGTGATTGAGAGTGCAGTCATTTTGAATGTTTATAAGTGACAATCACTTTGGATTTTAGTGACAGCATTCTCATTCAGATTCCAGGGACCAAAGAATAGGCTCTGTTTGCCAGTGTCAGCAGGGACATACAAGAGGCTAACAACAGAAAAGGAGATAGGTGGTGAGTGTATAAGTGCTGTCAACTAGTGAATAGAGGAGCATAGCACAGTACCATGCTTACATAGATAACATAAAAACAAAACAAAGAAAACAAAAATCATGGGCAAGTCACTTCAACATACAACCACCAATTAAATATAAACACAAAAATGTCACAATGGCTCAGAGACAACAGAGCATCACAGTCCACACAAAGAAGCAAGATTAAGCAGGAGAAACAAGGGACCAGAATACAGACCCTAAACATATCCCTGAGGAAGATGCAGCATTGGAACTCCTTGATAAGAAATTTAAAAGAATTATTTTTAGGTATCTTCAAATTGAGAGACAGATCCAGGAAAAGACTGACAAAACTGAGGAAAACACAGAGAAAATCCTACAACAATTTCAAAAGGCTATACAAGAACAAAATGACAAAATAAACAGAAAATTAGAAATGATACAAAATCTACACACAGAAATCCAGAAAATTAATACTAAATTTTCAGAAATAGATAAGGCGTTGAATGGGCAAAGGAGCAGAATTGAGTCAATGGAAGACAGAATTAGTGAGATTGAAGGCAAATACCTGAACATTTCTTTGTTGTTGTTGTTGTTGTTGTTATGTGCTTTCGAGTCAGACCTGACTCATAGACATCCCTCCTTGGGTTTCCGAGGCAGTATCACTACAGAAGTAGATTGCCCAACTTCTTTGGAAAGGGATAAATCAAAACAAAATGAAGAAAGCCTAAGGTTCATGTGGGATACCATCAAAAGGAATAACCTACATGTCATTGGAATTCCAGAACAGGAAGAGACAAATAAGACCACAGAGAAAATTGTCAAAGATTTGGAAGAGAATTTTCCTGGTATAATGAAAGATGAGACTACATCCATTCAGGAAGTCCAATGAAACCCAAACAGGATAGACCCCAAAAGAAAATCACCAAGACATGTCATCATCAAACTCACCAAAATGAAAGACATAGAAAGAATCATGAGAGCAGCACAGGAAAAATGGAAAGTTACCTACAAAGGGCAACCAATAAGACTAAACTCAGATATCTCAGCAGAAACCATGCAGGTGAGAAGATAATGGGATGGTATATATAAAATCCTGAAAGAGAAAAATTTCCAACCAAGAATTATGTAGCCAGGAGAATTGTCCATCAAATATGATGGTGAAATTAGGACATTTCCAGATAAGCAGAAATTAAAGGAATTTGTTAAAACAAGAGCAATCTTACAAGAGATGCTAAAGGGAGCACTTTGGACAGAGAAGGAAGAACAGCCAACAACAACTGACCATTAACACACATGATGATATAACCCAGAAACCAACTCAGCTATGGAATTATTCAGAGTACATAAGCCTACAAGTTTGTAAAAGGGAAACAGAGACATCAATTGACAAATGAGGACAACTACAAACCAGAAAGGGAAAAAACTGTGTCATTACACAACTTCTAGATGGTAGGGAAGTCAGGACAACTACAAGATAGAACAGACTGTTCTAAATTTTGGAAGAAAACTATAAATCACAGGGTAACCTCAAAGAAATATGATAAACCTTCACATCGAAATAAAAAAGAGGAGCAGAACAGATATTTATTAAATACTAAAACAAAAGCAGTGAAGGAAGTGATAACACAATTCATAAACAAAATGAGCTCAGCATAGAAAATTATACGGAACAAAGAAATCAACATCATGAAAAGGGACATAACAAAAGTTACAACAACAAATTCACATTTGCTGATAATCACCTATCTGGCAAGGGACTTATCTTCAAGGTTTATAGAAAACCCCAATGCCTCAACACCAAAGGAATTAACAATCCAATTGAAAAATGGGCAGAAGACATGTATAGACACTTCACCAAGGAGCATATTCAGGTGGCCAGCTAATACATGAAGAGATGCTCACAATCATTGGCCATCAGAGAGATGGAAATCAAACAAAGAGATACTGTCTCACCCCAACACTGATGGCAAGATTCAATGAGACAGAAAATCACAAATGCTAGTGGGGATGTGGAGAGATTGGGACTCTCATACACTGTTGATGGGACTGTGAAGTGATACAACCACTGTGGAAAGCAGTATGGCTATTCCTTAGAAAGCTGAAATTGGAGATACCATTTGACCCAGCATTCCCAGTACTAGGTATATATCCTAGAGAGGTGAAAGCCAGGACAGGAACAGATATATGCACAGTCATGTTCATCGCAGAATTATTTACAATAGCAAAAAGATGACCCAACTATGGTACATACACATAATAGAATGCTATACAGCACTAAAGAATAATGTAGAGTCTGCAAAACATCCCATAATATGGATGAACTTGAAGGACATTATGCTGAGTGAAGTAAATGAATCACTGAAGGGCAAACATAGTATTAGTTCGTTGTTGTGGAGGGTCCAGGAAAGCTTTATATATGGAGAGAAACTTTCTTTGTTGGTTGCCGGGGGAGGGAGGGGAGAGGAGGGAACACTGAAAAAAAAAATGCATTGAACCATGTCACTTTTGTTTTTGTTGTTGTTGTTATATGCCATTGAGTTGGACCCAATTCATAGCAATCCCTCCTTGGTTTTCCGAGGCAGTATCACTATGGAAGTAGATTGCCCATCCTTCCTTCTGAGGAGTGGCTGGTAGGTTTGAACCACCACCCTTCTGTTTCGAAATCAAGTGCCTTAGACACTATGCTAGTTTTATGTATTTCACTATACATAAATTATATTTTAATAAAATGCATTAAAAAATAATAATAATGCCTTACTTATCAGCGATCTCTTTCCTACCCACATAAAAGTAGGGATTGGTTTTCCATATCCTTAAAGAATGTTGATGGGATCTGAATTGAGATTACATTGAATGTACAGATTACTTTGGGTAGCGTTGACATTTTCACAATATTGGTTCAATCTTCCATTTATGTAGATCTCTTATTTTTTTTTGAAGTAGTGTTTTGTAGTTTTCTTTGTATAGGTCTTTTGTGTGCCTGGTAAGATTTGTTTGCAAGTATTTTATTTTTTTGGTAGCTATTGTAAATGGTATTGATGTCCTTATTTCCTTTTGAGCAATCTCTTTGCTGGTGTAGAGGAATCCAACTGATTTTTGTATGTTGATCTTACATCTTGCCACTATGCTACATCTCTCAATTAGTTCCAGTAATTTTCTTGCTGAGACTCTGGGGTTTTCTATGTATAAGATCATATAATCAGCAAATAGGGATAGTTTTACTTCTTCCTTCCCAATTTGGATGCCTTTGATTTCCCTTTCTTGCCTTATTGCCCTGTCTAGGACTTCCAATACAATGCTAAATAGAAGTGGTAATAGAGGCCATCCTTGTCTGGTTCCTGCAAGGAGAATGGTTTCAGTTGCTCTCCATTGAGAATATGTTGGCTATTGGCTTTGCATTTATGCCGTTATTATGTTGAGGAATTTCCCTTCTATTCCAATTTTGCTGAGATTTTTTTAATCAGGAATGGGTATTGGATTTTACTAAATGCCTTTTCTGCATCGATTGATATGATTATGTGGTTCTTTTTCTTTATTTACTTATGTGATGGATGATGTTGATTGTTTTTCTAATGTAGAACCATTGTTGCATACCTGGCTTGAACCCCAGTTGGACATAATGTATTATTTCCTTGATATACTGTTGAAGTCCATTGGCTAGGGTTTTGTTGAAGATATTTACAACTATATTCATGAGGGATATTGGTCTGTAGTTTAGTTTTCCTTTTTAGTGATATCTTTGCCTGGTTTTGGTAACAGGGTTATGCTTGCTTTGTGAATTTGAGAAGATTCTGTCATTTTCTATCTTCTGGAATAGTTTGTGTAGGATTGGTGTCAGTTCCTCTAGGAGCATTTGGTAGAATTCTCCAGTGAAACCATATGGGCCAGGACTTTTTTTGTTAGTAATTTTATTTTATTTTTTTATGATTTGTTCAATTTCATCTTTTGCTATGGTTCTGTTCAAATTTTCCATCTCAGCATGGGTTATTTTATGTAAGCAGCATGTTTCTATAAATCAATCCATTTCTTCTAGATTTTCAAATTTGTTGGAGTACAGTTCTTAGGCTCTTGACATTATCCTTTTTATTTCAGTTGGTTCTGTTGTTATGCAACCCAATTCATTTCTTATTTATGTTATTTGTACTCTTTCCCTCTTTTTCTTTGTTAAATTTGTAATGATTTGTGAATTTTTATTAATCTTTTCAAAAACCCAACTTCCAGTCTTGTTGATTTTTCCTATTGTCTTTCTATCTTCAGTTTCATTGATTTCTGCTTGAATTTTTTATTATTTCTTTTTTTTTTTTTTTTTTTCTGATGACTGTAAGCTTTTGTGCTGCTCTTTTTCTAATTATTGGAGATGTTGGGTTAAAGTCTTGATTTTGACTCTTCTTTTTTGTTGTGTGTTTTTATTGCTATAAATTGGCTTCTCATCACTGCTTTTGCTGTGTCCCAAATATTTTGGTATGTTGTATTTTCATTGCCATTTGATTCAAGGAATTTTTTAATTTCATTTTTTATTTCTATTACCCAGTCATGTTTAAGGAGGATATTATTCAGTTTCCAGGTGTTTGCTCTTTTTCTGTTTATCTTCCTACAGTTGATTTCTAATATTATAACATTGTGATCTGAGAAGATGCTTTGCAGTATTTCAAAGTTTTTAAATTTATTAAGGCTTGCTTTGTGGCCTGATACATGGTCTTTCCTAGAGAAAGTTCCATGTGCACTAGAAAAGAATGTATATTGTGCTATTGTTGGGTGAAGTGCTCTGTAGATGTCTATAAGGTCAAGTTGATGGATTGGGTTGTTTACTTCTTCTGTGTCTTTGTTGAGATTCTTTCCATTTGTTTTCTCTTTCATTGGAAGTAGAGTCTTGAAATCTCCTACTATTAAGCAATCTATTTGTCTTTTCAATTCCATTTAAGTCTGGTTTATGTATTTCAGGGTTCTTTCACTGGGTCCATAGATATTATTATGGTTATGCCCCCTTTTTCAATTGATTCTTTAATCATAATATAATGCCCTTCCTTGTCACTTATGGTGGTTTTTGTCTTAAAGTCAATTTTACCAGAAATTAACATTGCCACTTCTGCTCTATTTTGATTGCCATTTGCTTAATATACCTTTTTCCAACCTTTGATTTTTAGTCTGTTTTTGTCTTTGTGTGTAAGATGTGTTTCTTGTAGACAGCATACTGATATGTTATGTTTTCTTATTGAGTCTGAGACTCTATCTCTTGAGTGGTGCATTTAATCCATTTGCATTCATTGTAATTATCCACAAGTAGGAATTTGTGGCTGTCATTTTTTTTTTTATGTGTTTTTTTCTGGTTTCTTTGTTCCTTATAATTTTCAGTGATGAGCTAATTTTGTTTGTGAATTGTGTTATAATTTCCTTTGTTGCCATTGTTTTAGTATTTGCTTAATACTCATGCTTGTCCTCTTTTTTTATTTTGATGTGAAAGTATCATTTTTCTTTGAGATTATCCTGTGATTTATAATTTTCTTCTCATGTTCTGAACAGTCTATTCTATCCTGCAATTTTTGTGACTTCCTCACCATTTAGAAGTTCTGTAACTACACTATTTTTTCCCTGTTTACAAACTTGTAAGCTTATTTATCTTTGAACATTTTTGTAACTAGGTTGGTTTCTGGTTTATGTTATCACAT
>NW_006922777.1:0-7626 GCF_000298275.1 Orycteropus afer afer
TTCAGCTTCTTCTGCTTAACTTCATCAATTAACATTAGTTCATAAATACACTTTCCAAAAGTAACTGAAATATGTTGTCTTCTACTAGCCCTATTACTGCTCTCTTCTTAAATTTGGATACACTTACCACCACTTACAATATTTTATGGTGGAACTACAGAAGGAAAAGAAAAAACATACAATGTATAATCTATCATCTTTAACTAAAGATTCCTGAATTTCTATTTCTGCAAACCATTCTCCTCATATTTAAGTAGGTAGCTGATAAAGCAAGCAGTGTATTTAAAGGCATATGTTTGATGTATGGACAGTTTTCTTGCTACCGTAGACACAGTAAATTCTCAAGTCTACCTATCTCCTGCAGGAGAGTGGTTATAGAGATCCAGTCCACATAAATAAATGACAGAAATAAACATAATGCACTACCAGTTTTACAAAGAAGTCCTAAAATAATTAGTAATTACTAACTAATGAATGAACTCAAAGGCAAGCAGAAACAATTTTGGAAGAGTTACTTATGTTTTCTATGGTTAATTATATTATACACACACAAACACACACATATATGCATATATATGTATACCAAACTCAATAACATTGAGTCAATTCTGACTCATAGTGATCCCTTTGGGTTTCTGAGGCAGTAAATCTTTAAAGAAGTAGACTGCCAAGTCTTCCTTCTGGGGAGTAGCTGGTGGGTTGGAACCACCAGCCTTCTGATTAGCAGCCAAATGCCTTAGACACTATACCACCAGAGCTTATACATGTATATTTATATATATATATATACACACACACTAGAAGGGGGAGGGAAAGGGAGAGAAAGAGAGAGAGAGAAGGAGAGAGAAAATGCGTGTTCTAGTGACACAGTGCCTAAAGCATTTGACTACTAACCAGAAGGTTGGTAGTTCAAACCCACCAGCCACTCCTCTGAAGTAAGACTGGGTAATCTACTTTGGTAAAGATTTACTGCCTCAGAAACCCAAAGGGGGTCTCTATTAGTTGGATATATCTTGATGGCAGTGAGTTTGGTATATATATCTACATTTATATCTAGATCTAGATCTAGATCTAGATCTAGATCTAGATATAGATATATGAAAGAAGATGGGGTAATCTACAATCTACTTCCTTAGAAATACTGTCTAAGAAACTCAAGGAGTTTGGTTTTATCTCTCTACCTATATATGTGTGTGTGTGTGTGTATGTGTGTGTGTAACTTTGCAACAAAAGGCCAAACAAGATATTGTGGAAAACCTAAAAATAATCTCCAGTCATTCCTTGTGCTTTACCCTGTCAGTTATTTTTTTAAAATAACTAAGATTGTAAGGTCCTTCATTTTAGAGTTACCCTGTTTCCTTTAAATCACTGATATTTTACTGGAATTCACTTCAAACACAAATCTTTGACATCTGATAATATGTCAATAAACATACAGGACAAAATGAGAATAGATTTGTAGGGGGGAATTACAGGGAATATTGTCTTAAATGATCAATCTTCATTTGACCTAATGGAAGCAAAAAAAAAAAAATCAGTCCCCAATCAACAATTACTGTAATATTTATCTAGGGAAATTCATTTAACTTTCTTTTCCACTAGGAATTGTACACACTTAAACAGAAATGTTTAATTAGATAATCTTACGATATTACATAGGAGCTCTGGTAGCATAGTGCCTAAGGCGCTTGACTGCTAACCAGAAGGCTGGCAGTTCAAGCCCAACAGCCTCTCCTTGGAAGGAAGGTTGGGCAATCTACTTCCATAGTGATATTGTCTTGGAAACTCAAGGAGGGGTTGTTATGAGTCAGGTCTGACTCGATGGTACATAACAACAACAACAACATAATATTACATGAGATATCCAAGAAAGATAAAAATATAACCAAGGACGCTAATTTAGCTATGGGTGTAAAGCAATGAAAGGTACATCACCCACACCTTTATAACAAAACAAACATCTGGAAAAAAAATTAATTACTTTCCCGAAGTTATAGAATAATTAAGTTTTCTGCATCAACAAGTAACCATGGATATAGAGACAAGTGTCAATTGAGAGGACTCAAATAGTTGCTGTGGCAGAGACAACTCTAGCATCATAGAAACCTATAAGATGATGTATATAACAAATGGCTAAATTCTGAGTTTGGCCTAACAGGAGCATGTGAAGCCCTAGGAGTTGTAAACAGAGGGATAATTGCATTTGTCCCAGATGTTCCTCTAGGAAATCTACCAGTTTGTATAAAATCAGGAAGAATTCTGAGCAAGCATTCCCAATGGTGCTGGCTGGGGGAAGGGAATAACAGCCAATGCTGAAACTCCTATCAGAGGTATTCTTGTATAGCCTCCAGGGAACAAAGGTTCAGTCTTTGATGAAAAATTCAGTTTTTGATGAAAGGCGCCAGAAGTGTAGCCTGAGAGTACTTGCTATAGAAGAGGAATGTCAGCCACCCAAGAAACTGGTAAGACCCATTTCCATTAAGGAACAAGAGCCTTAAGCTTCTGGGAGAAGTGAGACAAAATTTTATCCTGAGAACACTAGTGTCAATTCACTTAGTTGTTGAAGAGATGTAGGGGGTAAAAAACTGTATCCTGGGAAAGGGGTAGTGCACATATTAGAACTAGCATTATACCTGGAGAAGAGGCAGAAACACTTATGAGGCCAGAGGCCAGACACCCTTGTTAACATTATCTTTCTAAGACTGAGGCTTAATTAACATCAGAAAATGTCTCCTTCCTTTGCCTCCTCCACTCAATGCTCTCCAGCTTTGAATAAACCTAAAAGCAGAATACAATCTACAGAGTTGTAAAAGACAGGTTCCTTCTGGGAAAAATCCAAAGAGAAAAATCAAAATCAAATAGGAAGACCCAGGTGGGGCCAAACATTCAGAAAACACTTCTGGCAAATTAGCCCACAAAATAAAAATATCATTAAAGAAGTGTGAAATCTGTGTGACTGAGAGTAACCATAGCAACAACAAATTTCAAGCACAACACCAGTCCTAAGTAGATGGATATAAACTTTCATACTAAAGGCCTATCAGAAGGAAAAATGTCTTTATCAAATATCTGCTTTATACACAATCTCCTTCATTTAAAAAAAAAAAAAGTATGAGGTATACAAAATACTTACAAAGACAAAAGGATCATCAGAACAGCAGGCTGCAATTACACAGATATTTAAAACATAAGACAGAGACGTTACAAAACTAGTATTAATATGTTAAAGTCTCTAATGGCTAAGGTGGACAGCATGTGCAATCATAAGGGTAACTTCAGCAGAGAGATGGAAAATATAACAAGTAGAAAAGCAGTGAGCTTAAAGCTAGGTCAACAGAAATTACTAACACAAAAACACAAGTAGACAAAAAACAGGAAATTAAAAAAATTAAAAAAGACACCATATAAGAACTTTGGACTATAGCAATTGTTTAAAATGTATATTTAATTAGAATCCCACAAGGAGAAGAGACAGTGAGTTGAATAATGAATGGCTGCTATTTTCCAAAATGAGTGACAGACAAAAAACCACACATCAGAAAGTTCAGAGAACAACAAGCAGTATAACTACGAAGGAAAATACAACAAGGCATTGAATGTCCAAACTTCAGAAACTCAAGAAGCGAGCAAAAGATGGGGATTGTTAGAGAGGAGGAAGGATAAGAAGGACAGCAGCTGCCATACAAAATTCTGAAAATGAAAAGACAATGTAATAGCATACTTAAATTTATTAAATGAAAGAATGAATTCAGATTCTTACACTCAATTAAAAAGAAAAGAGAGAAGACAAAATAAGGGATTTCTCATGCAATTAGAAACTGATTAATTTATTGGCAGAAGAACAACAAGAAATGTTGAAGGTATGTCTTTAGGCAGAAGGACATGATATTGGTCAAAACTTACATCTAGAGAAAGAAATGAAGAGAACTGAAAATGTCTAAATAAAATGAAATGTATATTAATATTTAATTTGTGATACTGCCTTGGAAATCCAAGGAGGGGTTGCTATGGGTCAGATCAGACTTGACAGCACTACGTGTGTTTCAACATAAATATCGTTTACACAGCAAATATTGTAAAACCATTTATATATTTATAGCATATCTAAAAGTGAAATGAATGACAATGAAACAATGTCACAAAAATTAGAGAGAATATTTGGGAATATACTGTTATAAGGTTTATACACTACTCTGAAATAGTATAATATTATTTGAAGTCAGACACAAATCAATTAAGTATCTATTGATGAATAACCACTAAAAATGTTATGAATATATATAAAAAGTCTAGAGATGATAAAATAGAATTTTTTTAAAAAAGGTTTCATTTAAATAAAAGAAAGGAGAATAAATGAAAATTGAAACAAAGATATAGTAGAAATAATAGAAAACAGCTATCAAGATGGTATATTTTAAATGAATCATGTTGTTGTTATGTGCTGTTGAGTCAGCCCCAACTCATAGTGACCCCCTCTTGGGTTGATGAGGCAGTATCACTATGGAAGTAGATTGCCCAACCTTCCTTCCAAGGAGTGGCTGGTGGGTTTGAACCACCAGCCTTCTGGTTAACAGCCAAGTGCCTTAGGCACTGTGCTACCAGAGCTCCTACCATGAATATATCCCACCCAAATTTAGAAAACATCTCAATAATATATTTGATGTAATGAACACTAATAATCAAAGACCAGACAGTTGTTGGATGATCTCAAGAACATCATACATAAAGAAAGTTATAGGTCATTTAAAAGACAAGGAATAAAGAATAGTGCAAAATGGATGTCAGAAGAGACTCTGAAACTTGTTCTGAGGCATCAGGAGGCATCAGATTTGGAGGAGGACTCATTAACAAGCAGCCCTATGCAGATGACATAACCTTCCTATACCCTTCAATTTGGATTGGAATTCAACATAAAGAGAACAAAAATCCTCACAACTAGACCAATAAGCAGCATAATGGTAAATGGAGGAAATACTGAAGTTGGAAAGGGTTTCATTTCTTGGATCTGCAATCGATGCCCACGGAAGCAGCAGTCAAATATTTAAATGATATATTGCATTGGGAAAATCTGCTGCAAAACATCTCTTTAAAGTGTTAAAAAGCAAAGATGCCATGTGGAGGACAAAGGTGTGTCCAATCAAAGCTGTGGTATTTTCAAAGGCCTCATGTGCATGAGAAAGCTGGACAATAAATAAGGAAGACCTCAGAACTATTGATGCATTTGAATCATGGATTGTCAAAGAATATTGAACGTACCATGGACTGTCAGGAGAATGAACAGACCTGTCTTGGAAGAAGGACAGCCTGAATAGTCCTTAGAAATGAGGTTGGTATGACTACATTCCTCACACTTTGGTCATGGTACAGGGAGGGCCCAGCCTCTACAGAAGGACACCATGCTTGGTAAAATGGAGGGTCAGTGAACAAGAGGAATACTCTCAACAAGGTGGAGTGACACAGTGGCTGTAAGAATGGGCTCAAGTATAGCATGGATTGTTAGGATGGCACCGGACTGAGCCGTGTTTTGTTCTGTTGCACTTAGGGTCACAATGAGTTGGAACCAACTTGATGGCACTGAACAACAACAGGACTCCTTGGGAAACACTTGTGAGACAGTGAAATACCAACAGTTAAATTCCTGCATAAAGATACATTAACATGAGAATTGTTAACCTGTACAACAGGGGAAAACACCTTATTAATTAAAGAACAGAACTTATGAAGTGTTTCATACTGTTTTACACAGGACCACTATAAGTCAGAACTAGACAACACATAACAACATCATCTTATGAACACTTTCTTACATTCTCAAATCATGATAAAGTTTACTCAGGTAAGGAGCTTTCAATCTCATCCCCTTCTTTAAGGTTTCTTTATACATTTGTAATGCAGCTAGATTGTTTTGTTATATTCCATATTCCATTCTGCTATTTTCCTAGTTCCTAAATGATTTTTAAACATTTGTATTAATTAAGGTTTGTTCTTTATACAGTAATGATCCAAGTGTTTCCAAATGCATTAATGGCTAAATCTATGATCATAGTATCATACAGACTTGTTTCACTACCCTAAAAGTCCCCTGTGCTTCACCTATGTAATCTTACCTCACCACATCTCTAGTCCCTGGAAACCCGTGCTGTTTTATGATCTCTGTAGATTTGTCCTTCCCTTAATGTCATAGGATTGGAATTATATAGTATGTAGACTTTTCAGACTGGTGTCTTTTACTTATCAAGATATATTTAAGGTTTATTCATGAATTTTCATGGCTTGATATCTCAGTTAAATTGTGTCCACTTGGCTGGGCCTGATTTTGAGTGGCTGAGCAGCTGGATGTAGTTATTCCCCATGATGAGCTTGGTAATCAATTCCATTATGGAAACTACTGGAGCAGCTGAGTGACTGCCTTAGGGATGTGGTCTGCCTCCAGTGTCTAAGGAGAAGCATTGAGAAAGGTCTGCAGCTTTTGGGCATGTTTGGACTCTGCATGTAGAGTCTTCATTCAGCAGACTGTCATGTATCCTGTTAATCTTGGGGCTGTCTCTGGACTTGACCTAGTGGCCTTCTTTGCTGCTTGGTAATCTTGGGACTGTGCCATTTTATTTGTTGACCTTAGGTTTGTCAACATCAGCAGCCAGCAGCTGTCTGAGTTAAAAGAAGCCTCCAGCTTCAGTGGGCTGGGAGCAAGAGGCAGAGCTGAAGCCCAAGTTTAAGGGGCTTTCACCCAGCTTCTTGAAGTGGCACCTTGAACTCAGACTTCTAGCCTCTTAACTGTAAGAGAATAAATCTCTATTGCTTCAAGCCATCCACTTGTGGTATCTTCTGTTAGAGTGGCACTCGAGAACCGAAACAATCTCATTCAATTTTCTCATTGAATAAGGTACTGCTTTGGCTATACCGGTTTGTTTTTCAGTTCACCTGTTGAATGACATCTTGAATGTTTCCAATGTACAGTGATTATTAATAAAGCCTTTTTTTTTTTTCCTTTCATGGATTGTTCTGATTTTGTATCTAAACTTCCAAGGTACATAGATTTTCTACAATGTTTCCTTCTTGAGCTTCTATAGTCTTTCCACTTTACATTAGGCTTATGATAAATTTTGAGATACTTTTTTGTGACATGTGTAAAGGCTATATTTATTATTTTTTTTCTTTTTGCAAATAGTGTCTAATGTTTCATTGGTTGACTATTGGTTTAAAAGTTTATTCTGTCTCCACTAAATTACCTTTGCTCCTTTAGCAAAGATCAATTGACTGCACTTGCTTGGGTCTATTTCTGGATTCTCTAATCTATTTCCAACTGATACATGTCTGTGTTCTTTTGGCAATATCATGCTATAGTAATCACTGTCGCTAATCATCATTCCTGGAGTTTGCTGGTGTCAGCATCAGTATTTCATTGGCTATTCTTGATCATTTATGCCTAAGGTACTTAACTGCTAACCAGAAGGCTGGTGGTTCATACCCACCAACCACTCCTCAGAAAGAAGGTTGGGCTATCTATTTCCATAGTGATACCGCACTCGGAAACTGAAGAAGGGGTTGCTATAAGTCAGGTTCGACATCATGGCAGTGAGTTTGGGTTTTTTTTTTTTTTTGATTTATAAATTTTAGAGTCATTTT
>NW_006922777.1:7726-8970 GCF_000298275.1 Orycteropus afer afer
TTTTTTTTTTTTTTTAATTGTGCTTTGGATGCAAACTTAAAAATCAAACTTATTTTACATTCAACACTTTCTGCACATCTGATTTCACAGTCACAATTACCATCCCCAACCATAAAATCTCCCTTCCCTCTCCTCCCTGAGACCACCCCTTCCCTGTGCCCTTCTCATGTGTGCATTCCTGTATGTACAGCTTTCTCTCTATGTGAGTGCTACCCCTCTGGTGTCTCAGGGGTTGCATCTTCCTAGAGTAGATGTGTTCATCCATATGGAGTAGGTATTCTGTATGTAGGTCTTTCTACTGTTGAACTGAGAGCCAATCCATGGAAGGGAGTCCATTTCTAGGCCTGAAGGGTAACCTAGGCCCATAGTCTTGGGGGTTCTACCAGCCTCTTTCCAAACAGTAATTCTGGTTGTTTCTGTTTTTGAATTTTGTTCTACATTTTTCCTCCCACTCTATCCAGGATCTCCAGATTTGACCCCCTTCCAAGTTGTTGGTATTGGTAGCCAGGAACCATTTAGTTCTTCTGGTCTCAGCGTCACAGAGGCTGAGGTCCTCGTGGTCCATCTTCTCTTTGGACTAATTGGTTCCAGATGACTTTGATTTTCCTCATGCTTTTTTGCTCCATCTAAGATTTTTCTTGGATTATTTGCTCAAGCATACAGATTGAAAATGTATGGTAAAAAAATACATCCCAGATACACTCCATTCCTGATTTTAAACCTCACGGAATCTCCTTTTTCTGCCAGGAGGCTATACATATTCTAAATCAGCCTCCAACATATGATAGTGTTTCTCCTATGACAATGATTCATAGATCCAGATACCAAAAAGTGAAAATGAGAGCAGCACCACTCACAATTATCCTTAGTGCCAGACTCAAAACCTTTTTTTTTTTTTTTCCTTGTCCCTGTGACCCTGTGCTCAGCTGGTCTGGAGGTCTTAGACCCAAAAGAAGGAATAGCTTCACCTGGAAACACAATACTGATTGAATTTAACTGGAAGTCAAGAATACCACATGGCCATTTGGGCTCCTCATGCCTCTGGATCAACAGGCAAAGAAGAGAGTTACTAAGATGGCTGGATTTATCGATCCTGATTACTAAGAGGAAATCAAATGACATTGCCCGGTGTAGATAAAGAGGAATATATCTGGAACACAGGAGATTCTTAGTACATTTGTTAGTGCTATCATCCCCTCTGATTAAAAAAAAAAAAAAAAAAAAAAGCTCAAACTCACTGCTGT
>NW_006922777.1:13431-13957 GCF_000298275.1 Orycteropus afer afer
AGCTCTGTATGTCTCCTTTTTTGGTATTTTCACACAAATTCTTCTGCTAGTTGGGGTTTAGTCCACTTCTATATCCTTCCCTTCAAGGCTCAGGATTATCTTCTGTGCCTGTGTTTATTGGTCTCCCTTTTGTTTCTTGAAGAGGGTCTGTGCAGTCTTTCTGCCTAGTCCGCCATCTTCCCAGAACTCACAAAACTCTCTGTTTTTATGCTCAATTTAGATCCCAGATTTGGTTCATCATAATCTGACTTCCAGTTCATTGGTCTTGAGTAAGCAGCCTGACACATTATCTGCTGATCTTGGAATTCATTAGTTCCACAATTTTTGAGCCAGCAGCCTTACATCTTACCTGTTGTCCTTGGATTAGTCAAACTTCAGAGCCCGTGAGCCAGCAGCTGACCTGCAGATCTTGGATTGGTCAGCCCCTGCAGATGTGAGTCAGGAAAAACCTCCAGCCTGTTGTCTGACCCACAGCCATAGGACTTGTCAGCCTCTACAATCACCTGAGCCATTTTTTTTTTTTTTT
>NW_006922777.1:15502-16116 GCF_000298275.1 Orycteropus afer afer
TTTTTTTTTTCTTTAATGAAAGATTTGTTTTTTGCATTTCCTGCATTTTGCACAATATTGCATGCAGGAAGAAACTTTCCATGAAATAGAGGACATGTAGACAAATATTTAAATGCCTTTTTTTCCCTAATTGATATACATTTATATTTAAAAAAAAAATTAAATCACTGCCATGGAATTGGGACACATTCATGGAGAATTCATGTGCTACAGAATAGAACTGTGCTCCACAGTTTTCTTGATTGTAATCTGTAAAAAAAACAAGTCACCAGGCCATTCTTTCATGGTGCTGTGGAAGTGGGTTTGAACTGCCAACCTGGTAGTAGTTGAACTAACCTAATGTCAAAAATAAAACCAAAAAAAACCTCACAGCGGTCAAGTTGGATCCTACCCAGAGTAACCCCTACTTGAGTTTTCAAGGCGGCATCACTATAGAAGTAGATCGCCCAATCTTCCTTCCGAGGATTGGCTGGTGGGTTAGTACATTTTTGCAATCTAGGGAACTTAATTGACATATAAGTTTATAATAAATATTTCAACACAATACTTTTAAAAATTTAAAATTTGTTTGTTTAAAATAAATAAACAAAGGTTGTTTGAAGAGGTTAAGAGGT
>NW_006922777.1:17172-18409 GCF_000298275.1 Orycteropus afer afer
ATCCCCACTATAGGTATTAAGGGAGCTCTGGTAGGGTAGTGCCTAAGGCACTTGACTGCTAACCAGAAGGCTGGCGGTTCAAACCCACCAGCCACTCCTGGGAAGGAAGATGGGGCAATCTACTTCCACAGTGATACTGCCTCGGAAACCCAAGGAGGGGTCGCTATGAGTTGGGTCTGACTCAACTGCACATAACAACAACAACAAAAGGTATTAAAATTCATTTTAACAGCAGCATTTCAGTTTTCTCAATTAATTTTGTAACTAAATTCTTAATTAACTTTATTATTTTGTTTTTGTTTTTATAGATCTTGATAGTCAATTAACATCTTCTCCACAACAAAAATATTGTTAACAAAAAGTGATATATTTTCTTCATAGTTAAATATTTAATTTTAGATGTTTCCTAAAATATAATTAATCCTTCCCCAAAATAATAGTTTATTTCATATATATTTTAATCAATTACTGATATTATTCTCTTGTAGAAAATCTCCCTATATTGCACTCTTACAAATTTAAGATGTTGGTTTTTCTCCAATCACTTTTATACATTTAAACTATAGTTTTCTTTATAAAGGATACATATCAAAGATTTAGGGTTTTTTTAAATTATTTTCCTGTACTTTACATAATATTGTAGGCAAGAATAAATCATTTCCATGGTTTAGAGGACATGTATACAGATTCCTAGATACCTATTTCTCTAAAGGTATTTTATTTAATTTTAATTATGCAATTAGGTACTTTCCCAACTGCCTTATGACATGTCCCATGGCTGCCATATTGTTGTTGTTGTTATGTGCCGTCAAGTTGGACCCAACTCATAGCGACCCCTCCTTGGGTTTCCAAGGCAGTATCTCTTCAGAAGTAGATTGCCCAACCTACCTTTTGAGGAGTGGCTGATGGGTTTGAACTGCAAGCCTTCTGGATAGCAGTCAAATGCCTTAGGCACTACACCACCAGAGCTCCTAAAAACTCACTGCCATCAAGTCAATCATGACTCATAGTGAACCCTCCTTGGGTTTCCAAGGCAGTATCTCTACTGAAGTAGATTGTCCAATCTTCCCTCGAGGAGAGGCTGGTGGGTTTGAACTGCCAACCTTCTGGTTAGCAGTCAAATGCCTTAGGCACTATGCCACCAGAGCTCCCTCTCCTGCTACCATATTAGTGTCTAATAAATATTTCAATAAAATATTTCTAATTTTATTTGAAATTTATCAGTATATAATTATAT
>NW_006922777.1:19479-22049 GCF_000298275.1 Orycteropus afer afer
TATTAGCAAACCAAACCCTTGGGGACTTCGTGAACTGTAAGTATTTTCAGTTTTTTATTCAAAACCATTATAGAAACAATTATATGCTGAGTATGTGACCATAAGATTAAACCAATTAAATTCAGAATTGGAAACAAAGAAAACATTTGTGTAAATCATGATTAAAGTTCCAAAGTACATATTTAATGCACTGTCTGCATTTGTCAATCATACCAGAATCATGAACAGAAATCCTCAATGCATTCATTCAATAAATGACTGACATATATTCCTTCATAATTAAATAAGTCAGGTTTCTTTATTATTACTGAATTCAAAGGAATATTTCTTACAATGATAAAGTTTTCATAATCAAAGATTTTTTTCCTAGTGAAAGAAGTTCTAACTAGCAGTAGCAAGAAACACATAGACTAGAAATACATGATCAGAAAATAACCCTTTGTAAAAGACCCTTAGGTATTTTTCCCCCAGCCCTGATGGAATTTAACCATAAGAAACAATATAACAATGGCAGGATTAAGTTTTGTAGGTGATGATCCAAATTGGCAAATTGTAATTTTTCTTTTTCTAACATATTTATTGAGTGTTGTTACTGATTTGATTAGCTGTTTAAAATGTAAAAATACAAATTAAGTACATCATAGTGAAAGAGAGTAAGTGTATTTTTATACTAGACATAATGAACTAATCTATAATCTATTTTAATGTGGATTCAGTAATACTACAGGGGTTATTTCATAGTACTTTGGACAAAGCTTTAAATGAGAGAAATTTTCAGATGCTTTTAATAGGTAACGATAAAATCATTCTTTTGTAAAGTAAAGGAGATCTGAAAAGGACTTTAGAAAAGGAGTTCCAGAAAAGGAGGTGGAATAAGTATGGCAGTCCAGGGTTCTGACTGCTCTGTGAAAAGATTAAACTCATAGGAGTAAAAAGGCATATGCATTTCAATTGTTACTTAATTCTTCATGTCACTTGTAAATCTATGTACAGTAATGCTGCTCTAAACAGAATTATCTGTTTGTTTTTATTTTTCCCCAGCCCTGATGGAATTCAGAAAGAATTTAACCATGAGAAACCATACAACAGTGACAACATTCATTCTTGTAGGACTAAGTGATGATCCAAATTGGCAAATCGTAATTTTCCTTTTTCTTTTTCTAACATATTTATTGAGTGTCACTGGAAATCTGACCATTATCCTCCTCACTCTGCTGGATTCCCACCTCAAAATGCCCATGTACTTCTTTCTTCGGAATTTTTCATTCCTGGAAATCTCAATGACTTCTGTCTGCATCCCAAGATAACTATTCAGCATTGTGACTATGGATAGAACGATTTCTTATGATGATTGTGTGACACAATTGTTTTTTGCCATCTTCTTGGGTGCATCAGAGTTTTTTCTGTTGGCGGCCATGTCCTATGACCGCTACATAGCTATCTGCAAGCCACTTCACTATGCAACCATTATGAACAATAGAGTCTGCACACAGCTGGTTGCTACCTGTTGGTTGGCTGGGTTGTTAACAATCTTTCCTGGACTTACCATGGGCCTGAGTTTGGAATTCTGTGACGCTAATATTATTGACCACTTTGTCTGTGACTATGCTCCTCTCCTGAAACTCTCCTGCACTGACACACGGGTTATAGAACTGTTTGGTTTAATTTTAGCCATCGTCACGCTCCTGATCACATTGGCTCTGGTGGTGCTCTCCTATGCATATATCGTAAGAACAATTCTGAAGATCCCTTCCGTTGAGCAGAGGAAGAAAGCTTTTTCTACCTGTTCCTCCCACATAATTGTTGTCTCTATCTCTTATGGCAGCTGCATTTTTATGTATATAAAACCTTCTGCAGAGGAAAGGGTAGCTTTAAACAAGTGAGTAGCAGTTCTCAACACTTCAATTGCACCTGTCTTAAATCCTCTAAGAAATAAGCAAGTGAAACAAGCCCTGAAGGACATAATTAAAAAACTTATCTTTTTTACCTTAAACAAATAACTTTTTTAAAGAAGGATACAACTAAAGCTTATTGTAAAGAATGCACCCAATCTGATTATTCTTTTAGCATATTTTCTCATTTCATTTTTATATTAGGAGAATCACCAAAGTCACCAATAAATTGCCATTCTTTTTCTCTTTTCAGAGTTAGATTATGGTTTTATTTATTTATTTATTGTGCTTTGGGTGCAAATTTATAAAGTAAATTTGCCTTACATTCAACAACTCATGCACATTTGATTTCACAGCACCTATTGCAAATGAAAATCATAAACTCTCCTCCCTGTGACTACCTTTCCCTGTGCCCTTCTTATCTATGGATTCCTTTCTGTACAGCTTTCCCTCTATGTGAATGCTACCACCTTGATGCCTCATGGTTGATTGATCTAAGGGATCTCACTAGAGTGTGTGGGTGGGTGCATCACACTGGGGTAGGTGTTCTGCATGTAGGTTTTTCTACTGTTGGGCTGAGAGCCAATCCGTGAAAGTGAGTCCATTTCTAGGCCTGAAGGATGACGTGGTGCCATAGTCTCAGGAGTTCCACTAATCTCTATCTGACCAGTAATTCTG
>NW_006922777.1:22504-23283 GCF_000298275.1 Orycteropus afer afer
TTTGGGAAAGAGTTCTTTCTATCAGAATGTGATTTAAAGAGTCTACATAGATATATATCTGCCTAAGATTGAGAGTTAATTTGTTCATCGGATGTCTTCTGACCTCTTCTCCCCTCCCCTCCACATACAAACATATGCCATCATGCCTTGTGTAAACATATCAGTGGAATGCTGCTAGCAGAGCTTGAAAAGACAGATGCTCTCTGGTAACCATGCCAAGAGAAGAAGCTGTCAAACACAAAGACTCAACATTATATGTAATGTTAGTTATAGGATTTATATAGATGTCCTTTGTCAAATTGAAGCTGTTCCCCCATAGCAAGTTTACCGGAATTTTTTATGATTAATTGCTATTGGAATTTTATAAATACTTATTATAGATCATTTGATAAAATAACATTTTTTCTTATTTATCTTGTTGATGTGGTGAACTGCATTACTGATTTTCAAACGTTGAACCAGAATTACATAAGAGACATTATTTTATGCTTCATTCTCATTGTTTGGTCTACCTGTTACAATATTGTTTATGAATGCCAAATTATTTTTCTCCTAATGTTGTTTCATATTCTCCTAGACTTGTCTTCACAGGCTGCTGTATGTATTGTGGAGTAAAGTCTAGATAATTTAAGATTATTGTCTTATATAACTTTCTTCTATTCCTTCCGTGAAAGACAGTATTTTTTAAAAAATAAAAATTATACAATTTCTGTATTTTTCTAATGTTTTATAAATGTCGTGTTCCAGTGTTTCACCCATTTTCTTTTCCTTTAACTACC
>NW_006922777.1:27697-28976 GCF_000298275.1 Orycteropus afer afer
TTTTCCATGATCCACCACTCTTTGTGTTCACTTCCTTGCATAATATTTTCTTTATGAGAGTAGGCAGGACTTCAGACTTGATTCTAACTAATGCTATATGGTTATTATCATTGTTAGATGGTGTGATGGTGATGTCACTCTCCTGATTATATTATGTAAGACGTACTAACATGCTTGCTCTAGAATCTCTCTCTTTGTTGTTGAGTTTGACGAAGCAAACTGTCATGAGTTTTACAGCAATAAGGTAAACGATTCTGCAAACAACCTGAGTAAGCTTGTAAGTTTACACATCTCCTGTTAAACCTCCAGATGAGGATGCACCCTTGTGAAATCTTTATTGTACCTTTGCAGAATCTAGAGCTAAACACTACTCGGCCTTCTGCCTACAGATATTCTTACATAATGAATGCATATTATTTTAATGTGCTAGATCTGTAATATTTTTTATGCAACATAGAACACTAGTACACAAGGCATCATGATCTGCTTCAGAAGTAGTCTTTTAAGAAAGTCATTTCAGATCCTATGAGTTTTCCAATCTTTTTGTTTTATATATCCAAGAAATTGGCATTCTAGTGTACAAAATCAATTATTTTTTGCATTAATGAGAGCCTTGTCTTATGACAAACCCTCATTGATATGATCAAATTTCATTTTTTCTAAGATTTTTGGATACTATTATCATTTTGTGAAAATATATACAGCAAAATATACACCATCTCAAGATTTTCTACATGGGCAATTCAGTGACATTGATTTTTTTTTTCAATTTGCACACTCCTTCTCATTATCCTCTTCTAAAATATTCCACAAACATTTATGTAAACTCACAGCAACATAAACGTCTCATCTAACCTTCTGAGTTGCTATTGTCAATTAGATCTCACATAGAAAATTCTTAAAAAGAGCACATATATAACATTCCAATTAACTTTCTTCATTTTACAAAATCCACATTACTCTTTGCTTGGATGTACAGTTAGGGATGTTGTCTAGTTTTCAAAAATGCTGAGGGCTTGGGTTATGTGTATTCTTATTTACTTTTCCTTTTTTTCTATTCGTTTTAGAAGATGTGTGAAAATAATTAAATCTAGTAAGTAATTATATTTCTAATGGAACATAGTACATAAAAAATATTTTTATTTTCTATATATCAAACTAGAAAGATTATATAAAGAAGTCAATGAGCAAATTCATACTATCTGTCAGAGAGTTTCAGTTTGATTTTCACACCAATGAAAAAATCTACCTATATAAAATCTTATAAGGATGCCTGGTG
>NW_006922777.1:29931-30723 GCF_000298275.1 Orycteropus afer afer
TTTATAAATGATTGGGATTTATGCTAATATTTCATGACTCAAAGTAGTCAACTAGACATAACTATAATCATGAAGATAAAAAAATGAGTCATACAAAAATCAGAAAAAAAATATGTTAATTATTTATTGATTATCTTTCAATTCCAGATCTACATTTTATAACCTAGATCTGTGATGTTGCAGATCGTAATTTTAAAACTACTTTACTGAGTTTTCTTACCCTTCCAATTTACTGGTAGGCACTGACAACAAGAGGCACTATAACATATCAGAAGGTGGGAGAATAGAAGGTATGTATGACAGTCTCACGTTGGTATTTGATTTTACAGAGGTGGTTGTTCCCAAGTCATCAGTTTATTTCACCATTCCCAGAACAAGTTCCTTGTGATTCTCATGCATGTAAGCAGCAATAGACAATGTTCCCTCTGAGGGTTATGACCACTGACTATGTGAGGTCTCCTCTCTAGTATTCAGGATCAAAAACTTTGATACAACATCACATCTTCAAAGTTAAGCACAACAGCTCCAAGATCTTGAGCTCTAGGATTCTACCTCTTGCCTCAAAGTAGATATCCAAGGGACCAAGTTAGAGTGGTTAATGCGTTTCATGACATACATCACACTTTCTAATTTTTTAAGACAACCTGATATAACAGTTTTATCTTTTGGTGTTTCTTTTTTCCTAGTACAACATTTCCAATCTGGATAACAATTTCTTGAATGAAATCCACCCAGGTGATATTTCTGTTCTCCTTTCAGTATTTTAATTGATAGTGTGAAGAAACATTGATG
>NW_006922777.1:33217-34522 GCF_000298275.1 Orycteropus afer afer
GGCCAAATTTTCCAACTACCGGTGATTCTTCTTTGTTTCCAACTTTTGCATTCCAGTCACCAGTGATAATTAACACATCCTGATTGCATGTTTGAAGTTGATAATAATACATTTACGGTCATTGCCACCTTACACATGATGTCTGGGTCACCTCTGGTTTTAATTCTATTATCCTTTTATCAGTTTTATAACTGTATACATTGATATGCTTGTTCACTTGTGCTGAATGCCAGAAGTTGTTTTAAAAACTTTATCTGCTTCTGATAAGTTATCATTATCATTTTCTCAGATACGCAGATAGAAGTAGGCTGATTACCTTAATTAAACCTGGAATTGTTTTTAATTAAAACTGAATTGTATTTAGACAGATTCAGCCTACTTCTGGAAATAGCTAGTGTGTGACTCTCCAAAGGTACAGTTAGTAACCTGGCATGGGGGACAGAATTTGTATTTTCTTAACATTGAGAGTCTCTAGGTATTTCTGTAGGTTTTTCATAAATGCTCTTTAGATGTCTGAGGAGAAGACTGCTAGATCAGTTTATTTCTTTAGCTTCTAATACCACTCAATTTTAGAATTTGGCAGGTATTTTTAGCAGTAAAAATGCACTACATTTTTATCTGAGGTTCATAAATTTTCCCATGTTTCATTTCAAGTCTGTTGGAGTGCCACAGTTTTGTTGATTTTTCTGAAGCAGAGAAGCACTCTTCCACTGGAGCCAAACCCAAATTCTCATCTCTGACCACAGGTCAGATACAGCAGATGATCTCAGTGGAAAATACCTGAAGATATTGATGTCACTTCAGAAATTTCCCCTTCTTTCTGGACTTTTAATATATCTAGATCTCATTGCTTGTGCACCAATTTTAAAAATAAGATTGTCCTCTACTTTGCATCCAGCTTTCTTCAAAGCAGGCTGTCTTTCCTATAGCCATCTCAGAAACACCACTAGAAACAAATGTCATACACTGCAATGTATATCTTCATTAATTTCACAATTGTGCATGGTTGATCTACTTTATCAAAACATTTCTTTTTGCTATCAATAAAATGGTTTTGCATCTCCTATCAAATATAACAATTATGCCTTCTCTGCTGTTTTTAGAGCTCATGTGAAGAAGATATATATATATATATAGTTGTTGTTATGTACCGTCGAGTCGGCCCCGATCATAGCGACCCCTCCTTGCGTTTCCGAGGAAGTATCACTATGGAAGTAGTATTGCCCAACCTTCCTTCCGAGGAGTGGCTGGTGGGTTTGAACCACCAGCCTTCTGGTTAGCAGTCAAGTGCTTTAGCCACTATGC
>NW_006922777.1:34863-36970 GCF_000298275.1 Orycteropus afer afer
CCTCTAAAAGATAGAAATGATTTATTGTTGCATACAGTACTATATAGGGCTCTGATAGTGTAGTGCCTAGGACACTTGAGTGCTATCCAGAAGTCTGGCAGTTTGAACATCCACCAGCTACTCTTCAGAAAGAAAGTTGGGCAATCTACTTCTGTATTGATACTGCCTCGGAAAGTCAAAGAGGGGTTGCTATGGGTTGGGTACCTCTCAATGGCACATAACAACAAAAATATTAATATATAATAAATATTTTAATAAAATATTTCTAATTTTATTTGAAATTTATCAGTATATTATAAATACTTCATGTGTGTGGGTGGTAGGATTTAGAATATCTGGCCCCAAAAACATGTACAAATAAATAAATCTAACTGAGGAAGATTCAGAAAATTAAGGGTTTTTGACAATGTTGTCAACAGAAGTAAACATTACTGTCTCCATTTTCTTTTTCCAATTGAGAATGGGAGAGCTCCAGTTTTCTTCTCTTGAGACCAATCTCAGCTCAAATACTTTGAAAAGCTTCCTGTTGTAAATTGTTGCTGTTGTTAGTTCCCCTCATGTAATTTCCAACTCAAGGTAGACCCATAGGGTCTGAACTGAACAGCTCCATAGGATTTTCAAGGCAAGGATATTTCTGAAGGGGATCACCACCAGGCCTATCTGCCGAAGTGCCTGGGTGGTTCACACTACCAGAGTTTCAGTTAGTAGTATAGCACTTAACCATGTGAGCCACCCAGGGGTCCCTCAAGTTATGAACAAAATATTTTAATCCCACTATGGGAATTAAACACCATTTTAATATTAACCTTTTTGATTTCCCAATAGATCACATAAAGACACACTTAATTCCGTTATTTTGGTTTTGTTTTTAAAGTCCGTGATGAGATTGGCAATTAGTTTCTTCTTCACAAGAATTCCCAAGGCCTTATAACAAAGTGGAAATCCTCTTCATATTAAAGGCAGAGAGAAATCTATGGTGATGAGTTTAAGGGAGATTCAGAAAACTTAGCGGAAAAAAATCTACCATTATTGATTCCATGTAAATAACTTAATTACTTCTGTTAGGAGGAACTTGGACATTATACATTCTTATTTAAAGGAAAATCAGAGAAATATTCTGAAAATGCCACCTGTGTACTGATTGCAAAGAAAAAGAGTTTCAACACAGTTTACATTGGTTATTAAATGTTCATGGATTTTAATGAGAACAAGGTTCCCAATGAGATGAAGAAAGCAAAGAAAAAGTACGGATTTGAAAGATATAAATTATATAAGTGTTTTAATGCAAAAATCATTCCTATGACCTTTTACGTTAATGGTACAAAAGAAAAAAATCACAATGTGTCAGTGAAAAAAAACCTTGTTGAATTCTTGGAAAGTAAGTACTTTTAATATTCTATTGTTTTGTGTACAAAGTAATTAACACAGAATCCACTATATTGTGGGTACTTGAGCATAAAATTAAACCAATTTAATTCAGAACCACAATCAAAGAAAATATTTATGTGACTCACAACGAAGTTTCAATGTACATATCTAAGAGATCATCTGTATTTGTCTATTAGAACAGTTCATGAACAAACATTTTTAGTACTTTTTTAAAAATTCTACTTGTATAACTTTCTTTGTGTTTAATAAAGGCTTATGAACATTCTTATTACTGAATGAAAATTAATATTTCTTGCACTAGTAAAGTTGTTCATGAAATTGAAACTGAACAATTGATGAATGTGTTTCCATATTTCATGTGAAATTTCAATCTGAAATTTATATAGTAATTTCAACATTCACATTGTCCTAAATTTCAAAATGTTTGTAATGAAAGAAGTTTTCACTGCTAGTATCAAAAAATCCAAGATTAACTAGAAATATATCATTAAAAAATAGTAATTTTCTAAGATTTACTATATAAATCTTGCCCCATTAGCTGTTTTAAATGTAAAATAATACAGAAGAGACATAGAATACTAAAAAAGGCCAAGCAAAAGAGTGTTTTAACCTATTTTTTTTTTTTTTTTTTTGTGGATGCAGCAATATTGTAGAAATTATATCTCAGTATGTTGGATAAAACTTTAAACAAGAGAAATTTACAGATCCTTTTAATAGG
>NW_006922777.1:37770-39065 GCF_000298275.1 Orycteropus afer afer
CTTGAGGTTGGAATTTTGTGATGCCCATATTATTGACCACTTTGGATGTGACTATTCTCCTCTACTGAAACTGTCCTGCACAGACACACGGGCCATAGAACTGTTAGGTTTTATTTCAGCCATTATGATACTGCTGTTTACATTGGCTCTGGTGTTACTCTCCTATGCATATATTCTAAGAACAATTCTGAAGATCCCTTCTGTTGAGCAGAGAAAGAAGGCTTTTTCTACTTGTTCCTCACACATGATTGTTGTCTCTATCTCTTATGGCAGCTGCATTTTTATGTATATAAAACCTTCTGCAGAGGAAAGGGTAGCTTTAAACAAAGGGATAGCAGTGCTGAACACTTCAATTGTACCTGTCTTAAATCCTTTTATATATACCCTAAGAAATAAACAAGTGAAACAAGCCTTTAAGGGTATAATTCAAAAATTTGTTTTTATTACCTTAAAAAAATAATTTTTGCTTTTATCAAATGAAACCACTCAAACTTACAAATAAATGTATCTTTATGATTACCCTAATAAATATCCATTTTATTTTACATTATGATTGTGACTAAGTCAACGATAAACAGTCATGTGTCATCAATCTACTTCCAGATTTTCATCCTTTAATGTATAAACTGTATCCATGATGTTCTTTTATGTGTTGTTGCTGAAATCACTTCAGTCTTTCAAATTAATACTTTTCCTGTTTTTCTTTCTTTAAAACGTTCTATTATGAATTAATATTTAAAATCCAATACTTCATGTTTTCATGGCATGAACTGACTGCCGTAGAGTCAGGTGTGACTCATAACAACCCCTCCTTGAGTTTCCAAAATTGTATCACTACAGAAGTATATTGCCCAAGGTTCCTTCCAAGGAGTGGCTGATGGATTTGAACCACCAGGCTTCTGGTTAGCAGTCAAATGCCTTAGGCACTATGCCACCAGAGCATAAAGATGTTGCAATTAGATTATTTGTGAATTCTGCAAGTATTCATTGGATTTTATAAAGCTCTAAAAAATCTTTCTTATCCAACATAATGTTAATATTTTACTAAAACCTGGTGTTTCTTATGGCCTAACAATGTACATATATAGAATAAGTATTCATGTTGGGGATTGAGGAATACTTTAAAAATATATACAGATTTCTGCATTGCTATGCATCAATTAGTATTTTACAGTTAACAAAGAATGCTTTATATCAGAAATTAATTTAAAGAGTCTATGTAGATTATGAGGAGCTCTGGTAGCATAGAGCCTAAGGCACTTGACTGCTAACCAGAAGGCTGGCAGTTCAAACCC
>NW_006922777.1:39172-51014 GCF_000298275.1 Orycteropus afer afer
ATGTTGATATACATGTTGTCAGAAAGGACAAGATCCTGGAGCAGTATATCATGCTTGGTAAAGTAGAGTGTCATCAAAACAGGGGAAGACCCACAATGATATAAATTGACACAGTGGCTGCTGCAATGGGCCCAAGCACAGCAAATGTGAGGATGGCACAGGACTGAGCAGTGTTTCCCTCTGTTGTGCATAGGGTCACTAGTAGTCGGGGCTGATTCAACAGCACATAGCAACAACACAACAATATACAGATTATACCAACCTAACACTGAGGCTAAATTAGTTCATCAGAGAATACCTCCTTCTCTCTATCTCTCTGTCTCTTTCTCCCTCTCTTTCTCTCTCTCCCACACATACAAACATACCATGCTAACATATCTTCAATAAACATATCAATGGAATACAGCCAGAAAGCAGTGCTTCAAAATGCAGATGCTGTTTCATAATGCAAAGAGAAAGGCATTGATGAAAGAGGAACATCTAACATTAAGTATTGTGCTAGGAGTTGTTTTTTTTTTTTTTTTTTAATAAATGTTATCAATTTTTCTGAGATTTTTAACAAATTGGTTTGGAAATTTTATAAACATTCATTCTAGATCATGTGATATAATAAGACAGCTATCACTCTCTTTTCAAAGGTTCATTTTATGCCACTTCATTTTTTCAAAAAGCCTACATTAATACCTGTTTTCTCTAACCAAAAGCAATCAAGAGGTTTTTTAATTTTACGAAAACAGGTGAAAAGCGAAACTAGACTTCAGTGTCCATGTTGCAACTAGCCATTAAAGAGGAACCCCAATAGTGAAAGTGAAAAGTGGCATGGCCAAACACCTTCCCTAGGAACAACACTCTGCATTTTAGCATCAAGCAGTCATAACTTTGAATGGAGTCTGTGAACATTGTACATTAGTATCATTTTAGATTTTACATATTATTTGGTGCAATAAGGGATTTTTTTTTTTTTTTTTGCCTTGGGAATACTAATTTTTTTTTTTTTCTCATAAATTAATGACTATTACTTCTTTCTTTTACCCTTTTTGGCTTACAGATTGTTCATAGGAACTCTTTACTTTGAGATAGTGGAGAAAACCTGTATGATTTTTCTTATTTATGTTTTAGATACAATGGAGTAAGTTTATTGATTTTGAAATGTTTAACCAGACTTACATATGGTACATTTTCTTACCCCCTTGGATTGTTTGGTTCTCATTTTTTGTCTCCTATTATAGATTAATATTACATATTAGTACACCCTATTATGAATTACTACACCGCTAGCTAAAGCAAAGGGAAGAAATGACAAGATAAAATATCTGAACAGAATGTTACAAAGAGAAGCTCAAGAAGACAGAGTCAATTATTATAATGAAATTTGCAAAGATCTGAACTTAGAAAACCAAAAGGGCAGAACATGCTTGGCATTTCTCAAGTTGAAAGAAATAAAAAAATATTCAAACCTCAAGATGCAAAATGAAAGGTTCTATGGGCAAAATATTGATGATGCAGGAAGCATCAGAAGAAGATGGAAGGAATACATAGTCATTGTACCAAAAATAATTGGTCAATGTTCATCCATTTCAAGAGATGGCATATGACCAAGAACCAATGGCATTGAAGGAAGAAGTCAAAGCTGCACTGAAGGAATTGGGAAAGAACAAGCCTCCAGAAATTGATGGAATACCCACTGAGATGTTTCAAAAAATGGATGCTGTGCTGGAGGCACTCACTTGTCTGTGCCAAGAAATTTGGAAGACAGTTACCTGGCCAACTGACTGGAAGAGATACATATTTATACTCATTCCAAAGAAAAGTGATCCCACAGAATGTGGAAATTATCAAGAAATAAAATTAATATCACATGCAAGTAAAATCTTTCTGAAGATAATTCAAAAACAGTTGCAGCAGTACATTGACAGAGAACTTCCAGAAATGCAAGCTGGATTCAGAAGAGGACATGGAATGAGGGATATCATTGCTAATGTCCAATGGATCTTACTTGAAAGCAAAGAATACCAGACTATACCAGTTTTATTGACTATATAAAAGCACTTGATCGTGTGGATCATAATAAATTATGAATAACATTGAGAAGAATGGGAATTCCAGAGCACAAGTGTTCATGAGGAACCTGTACATAGACCAGGAGGTTGTCATTCTAAAAGAACAAGAGGATACTGCATAGTTTAAAATCAGTAAGGGAGTATGTCAGGGTTGTATCCTTTAGCCATATTTATTCAATCTGTATGTTGAACAAGTCATCTGAGAGCTGGATTATACGAAAAAAAAAATACAACATCAGGACTGAAGGAAGACTCATTTACAATCTGTGATATGCAAACAACACAACTTTGCTTCAGGATGACTTGAAGCACTTACTGATGAAGATTAAAGACTACAGTCTGCAGTATGGATTACATCTCAACATAAAGAAAATTACATCCCCACAACTGGACCAATAAGCAGAATCACAATAAATGGAGAAGGGATTGAAGTTATCAAAGATTTCATATTACTTGGTTCTGCAATCAACAGCAATGGATACAGCAATCAAGATATCAAACAACATATTGCACTGGGCAAATCTGCTACAAAAGACCTCTTTCAAGTACTGAAGAACAAAGATGTTTCCTTAACCCAAGCCATGGTATTTTCTATCACCTCATGTACATGTGAGAGCTGGATAATGATAAGGAAGACTGAAGAAGAGTTGATGCTTTTGAGTTTTGGTGCTGGTGAAGAATACTGAGGGTACCATGAACTGCTAAAAGAACTAACAGATCTGTCCTGGAAGAAGTGCAGATAGAATGCTCCTTGGAAGCGAGAATGGCCAGACTTCGTCTCACCTACTTTGGTCATATTGTCAAAGGGACTATTCCTTGGAGAAGGATATCATACTTGGCAAAGTGGAGGGTCAACAAAAAAGAGAAAGGCCCTCAACAAGATGGATTGACACAGATGTTGCAACGATGAGCTCAGGTATAGCCAGAATCATGAGGTTGGCACAGTACAGTGCAGGGTTTCATTCTGTTGTTCATAGGGTCCCTATGAGTTGGAGGTGACTCAACGGTACCTAACAACAACAACAGCAGCAGCAGCATTATAGTGCACTGACTACTCATTTATCCATTATCTTATTATTGAACTTTTTCTATTTACAACAACTTGTAAAAAAATCTAAGGCAGTACCTCCGATTGTTCACACCTCAAACACTCTTTGGTCCAACCACAATGATACAGCAGAGACTTGGCTGAAGGCAGGGCTACACACACAAAAAAAGGGAGCCAACCAGCCTCAGGACACTTTCTCCTCTTATTTTACGTCTTATTTTATGTCTCAGTCTGCTCACATGGGGGTGAATCAATAGCAGGATGACGTGAGGTCACAGAATGGCAGGAGGAGGCTGGGCAGCCAGGAAGATTGTGTGAATCATGGTGGATGAGGTGGAAGAGGGAGAGATGAAGAGGGTTATATGGGGTTGATTATGGAATAGATCATCAATTGCTCATACGCAACTTGAACTTGACATTGAAGAAATTAAAACAAGTCCAATACAGCTAAAATAGGACCTTAATATCCCTCCTGAATTTAGAGACCATATAAAGATTAGATTTGATGCATTGAGCACCAATTGACTGAAAGAAGAATTGTGGGATGACATCAAGAACATCATCCATGAAGAAAGCCAGGGTCATTAAAAGATGAGAAAAGAAGAGAAGACCAAAATGGATGTCAGAAAAGACTCTGAAACTTGCTCTTAAGCAGAGAGTAGCTAAAGCAAATGGAGGAAATGACAAGATAAAAGAACTGAACAGATTTCAAAGAGCAGCTCAAGCAGACAAAGCCAATTACTATATGAAATGTGTAAAGACCTGGAGCTAGAAAACCAAAAGGGAAGAACACTCTAGGCATCACTCAAGCTGAAGGAACGGAGTAAAAAAATTAAGCCTTGACTTGCAATATTGAAAGATTCTATAGGCAGAATAGTGAATAATCCAGGAAGCATCAAAAGAAGATGGAAGGAATACACAGAGTCACTGTACCAAAAAGAACTGGTCAATGTCCTTCCATTTCAGGAGGTAGCATATGATCAAGAACCAATGGTATTGAAGGAAGAAGTCAAAGCTACACTGAAGGAATCGGCGAAGAACAAGGCTCGAGGAATTGACGGAATACCCATTGAGAAGTTTCAACTGATGGATGCCGCACTGAGGCAAGCACCTGGTTATGCCAAGAAATTTGGAAGACAGCTACCTGGCCAACTGACTGGAAGAGATCCATACTTGTACCTATTCCAAAGAAAAGTGATCCCACAGAATGTGGAAATTATCAAACCATGTCATTAATATCACACGCAAGTAAAATCTTACTGAAGATAATTTAAAAACGGTTGCAGCAGTGTAGTGACAGAGAACTTCCAGAGATGCAAGCTGGATTAAGAAGAGGACTTGGAATGGGGGGTGTCATTACTGACATCTGATGGGTCTTGGCTGAAAGCAAAGAATATCAGAAAGACATTTACTTCTGTTTTATTGACTATGCAAAAGCATTTGATGGTGTGGATCATAACAAACTGTGGATAACATTGAGAGTAAGAATTACAGAACACTTAATTGTACTCACGAGGAATATGTACATACACCAGAAGGCTGTTGTTCAAACAGGACAGGAGATACTACATGGTTTAAAATCAAGAAGAGAGTGTGTCAGGGTTGTATCCTTTCACCATACTTATTCAATATATATGGTGAGCAAGTAATCCAAGAAGCTGGAATATATGAAAAAGAATGTGGCATCGACACTGGAGGAAGATTCATTAACAACCTGTGATACGCTGATGACACAACATTGTTGCTGAAAGTGGAGATAACTTGAAGCACTTACTGATAAAGATTGAAGAACAACACAGCATGCAGTATGGATTACAGCTCATTATAAAGAAAACAAACATCCTCACAAGACCTATAAGCAGCATCATGATAAAAGGAGAAAAAATTTAAGTTGTCAAAGAATTCACATTGCTTGGCTCTACAACTGACGCCAGTGGAAGCAGCAATAAGGACATCAGATGACATGTAGCACTGGGCAAGTCAGCTGCAAAGGACCTCTTTTAAGTGCTGAAAAGCAAAGATGTCTCCTTGAGGACGAAGGTGCACCTGATACAAGCCGTGTTTTTTTTCAATCACCTCATATGCAGGTGAGAGCTGGGCCATGAATAACAAAGACTGAAGAATTGAAGCTTGTGCGTTGTGGTGCTGGCGAAGAATGCTGAAAGTGCCATGGACTGCTGAAAGAACTAATTGATCTATTCTGGAGGAAGTGCAGTGGGAATGCTCCTTGGAAGGGAGAATGGCCAGACTTCATCTCACCGACTTCAGTCATGGTGTCAGAAGAGAGCATTTCATGAATAAAGATGTAATGCTTGGTAAGGTGGAGGGTCCATGAAAGAGTGGAAGGCCCTCAACGAGATGGATTGATACAGTGCCTGCGGCAATGGGCTCAAGTGTAGCAAGGATTGCTGAGCTTGTGGAAGAGCAGGCGGTATTCCGTTCTGCTCTGCATAGGATCACTGTGAGTCCGCATTGACTCGAGGGCATCTAACAACAACAACAACAACATGGGGCTGTGGTGCCAGGAGAGACAGAGTGTAGAACAGGGTCCTAGCCTCAGGAGGTCAGAGGCCTATGGAGGACAGAGCATGAGTCAGGATTCCATCAAGTGTGTGTGGGAAGAGGCAGTGGGCAGTGAGCAACACCTGACCACCACCACTCCTAACCCTTGTGGGCACCACAGTGGTGGGGAATGCATGATGTGCAAAGGGGTAGCTGTAGCACCATGTGCCTCTCAAGATGCACTAGTGTTGCCTAAAAGGCAGTGCACCATGTTGGGGATGGTGATCACTATCAAAGATGGGACCATGGCCCCCACCTGTTGCATAATTCCACTTTGTCATAATGACCTGGTCTTTGAAAACTAATCATGTCTGTAAGTGAGGAGTGAAAGTATATTTTGGTTACCAAATTCTTTTCTTAGAATAATGTGTTTCATATTTTCCTAGATTTCTCACAGCAGGCAGTTCTATAGGACTTGGGAAGAAATAAAGGTAATTTAGCCTAATTATATTATTTTTTAAATAACTTAATTCTATGGCATCTTACATGAGAAACCAAAATCTGGGCTCTGGATGTACTGATTGCTGTAGAGATATCATTGGATGGAAACAGAACCAGGAAAAGCTTAAACCAAAAAAATTAAAATAAAAAATAAACAGCTACCTTGTTGCTGTAGTCCACTATGACCCAACCAACACTTTGGGCCAGAGTAGAACTGCCCCATAGGATTTCTTTAGGGAAAATAGATTCCCATATGTTTCTCCCATGGGGTGGCTGCTAGGTACCATATGAGAATTTAAAATCTAAGGTACTTGGTTTTTGTAAATAGAGCAGCCTGAAAACAGAAACTTAACTCTATCTTAACTCTTCCCATGAGTCTGAAATCCATGTTGAATTTTAAATTTGCTTTTCTAACAGTAGTTTTTTTTTTTTTTCTTTTCTACAACTTGTTCTCTGTGTCAAACAGAAGTAGAAGATCATAACTTGTTTCCAGAGGGGGTTGGACACAAACGACCATCTGACACCTCTTTATGTACGATGTTCTCAGGAAATAAAATATTTTCAATTTCTCTTACCTTATTAAAACAATGCAGTTCAATTTGTATATAATATTTGTAAGGCACTCTTGCAGTATACATTCTCAGGAAAGTTAAGTCTTGAGATAAGTTAATCAAAGGCCAGAAAACATGTTTCCTATCTGATATCAGAACAAGCTCTATCCTAACATTGTTCTGCCACCAGTTCACAGACTCAGCTGTCAGCACCTATGTGCTTTAATTCCAGCACTGACAACCCCATAGTGAGAAACTCATCCCTGACCTCTGGATATTGTAAATTCGTTCTTTGTCTAAACTCTATATAAACGTCTGTGTAATAATTGTGCCTCAGACTCCATTTTCATTTTCATTGGCCAGAAAATTCTTGATTCTAGTCATTCCTTAATTCCTTATTGAACCTCTCTGTTTTACCATGAGGCAGCATTCGAATTTTTTCTACTACTGTTAGAAATGTTGACCTTTCTGTTAGCAGCTGAGCACTTAACAACTGTGCCACCAAAATCGCACTTCCAGCAACTCAATTCCGACTCATAGAAATGCCTGTTGGGTTTCTGAGGTGGTAAATCTTTACAGAAGTAGATAGCCCTGTCTTCCCTCCATGGAGTGGCTCATGGGTTTGAACCCTCAACCTTCTGGTTAACAGTCAAATGCCTTAGGTACTGTGATACCAGAGCTCTTACTGTGCCATCAGGGCTCAATTATATATGTGTGCCTAAAGCAAAAAGGAGACAGTTTCAACTCTTAACAACCCCAATTGCATTTCTGAGGTGGTAAAACTTTGCCAAAATAGATTGCTCCATCTTCTTTCTGTGGAGCAACAGGTGGGTTTTAACCTCCAACCTTCTGATTAGCAGGCAAATGCCTTAGGCCCTATGCAACCAGAGCTCCTTATGTGTGTGCCTACTAACTCATAAATAGGTATATGCATATAAACAGATATATATAACCCTATGAATATACATTAAGCTCAAAATGAGTTAATACTTTGACCTACAAATATAATCCTTTACTACATAGGTCACTGTATCCTTCTCCTGCTTATCTACAGCCTCCTGCTAGAACAATGAGAGATTCGATTGCATCATTCACAATCCACTTACTTAATTGTTCAGTCCGTGTATATATATAGCCATATCACAATTGTTGAGGAGTCAGCCGCTGGGATCCAGGTGAGGAGAGGGAACCCAGGCCATGCCTCACAAGCAGCAAGGTGGGAAATTGGGAGAAAGGAAAGTATAAAGGCTAGGGGTCCAGGACAGAGTGAAGAGTCAGCTGCAGGGATCCAGGTGAGGAGAGGGAAGCAGGCAATGCCCCAGAAGCGGCAAGGGAGGAATGTGGGAGAAAAGGAGAGTATAAAGGCTAGGGGGATCAGGACACAGTGGGGAGTCAGCTTCAGGGATCCAGGTGAGGAGAGGTTGGAGAGGTTTCCAACAGCTAAGGGAGACAAACTTGCCTGTCGGTTTGTCCTCCCGTGGTGACGTGTTGCTGTGAGTCTTGAGGCTGTGCTACTGGTGTTTCAAACCCAGTTGGGTACACATGGTGCACAGGTATCAGCCTGGCTTGCAGACTGAAACACACTAGGAAGAAGGAAGATGCCATCCACTTCTCAAAGAATTGGTCAGGTAAAACCTTATGAATAGCAGAGAAACACCTCCTGATACATTAAAATGCAACTTTATAAATAGTCAGAAACATTGTCTAATACAGAGGAGGTGGAGGAGTCACTTAGGTTAGAAGATTCTCAAAATAGGACTGGGAAAGAGAAGATTAATTAGAGAAAAACCAGCCTTACTCATGTGGATAAGGTTAAGCTTTCGAGACCTCCATTTGCTGATGTGGCACTACTCAAATTGAGGAGAAATAGCTGCAAACATCCATTAACAATCAGAACATGAAACGTACAAAGTATGAATCTAGGAAAATTGAAAGTTGTCAAAAATGAAATGGAATGCATAAAGATTGATATCCTAGGCATTAGTGAGCTGAAATGGACTGGTTTTGGCCATCTTGGATCAGACAACAATATGGTCTACTATGCCAGGATGAAGTTTGAAGACGAATGGTGTGCATTCATCATCACAAAGGATGTTTCAAGACCTGTCCTGAAGTACAGGGCTGTCAGTGATAGGATAATATCCATATGCCTACAAGGAAGACCCATTAATACAACTATTACTCTAATTTATGCACCAGCCACCAAAGCCAAGATGAGGAAATTGATGATTTTTATCAACTTCTACAGTCTGAAATTGACCAAACATGTAATAAGGATGTGTTATCACTGGTGACTGGAAAGCAAAAGTTGGAAACAAAGAAGAATGACTGGTATTTGGAAAATTTGGCATTAGTGACAGAGATAAGGCTGGAAATCACATGGTAGAATTTTGCAAAATCAAAGATTATTCACTGCAAATACCTTTTTTCAACAACACAAATGGTGGCTGTACACATGGACTTCACCAGATGGAACACACAGGAATTAGATTGACTACATCTGTGGCAAGAGGTGAAGGAAAAGCTCAGTATCTTCAGCCAAAACCAGGCCCAGAGCTGATTGTGGAATAGACCATCAACTGCTCATATGCAAGTTCAATTTGAAGTGGAAGACAATTAAAAACAAGTCTACAAGAACCGAAATGTGATCTTTAATATATCCCTCCTGAATTTAGAGACTATCTAAAGAATAGATTTGATGCACTGAACACCAATGACTGAAAATCAGAAGAATTGTGGGAAGACATCAAGAACATCATCCATGAAGAAAGAAAGAGGTCACTAAAAAGATGAGAAAAGAAGAGAAGACCAAAATGGATGACAGAAGAGACTCTGAAACTTGCCCTTGACTAGAGAGTAGCTAAAGCAAATGGAAGAAATGACAAGATCAAAGAGCTGAACACAAGGTTTCAAAGAGCAGTTTGAGCAGACAAATCCAATTACTATAATGAAATGTACAAAGACCTGGAGTTAGAAAATGAAAAGGGAAAAACACACTTGGTACTTCTCAAGATGAAAGAACTGAAGAAAAAAATTAAGTCTCAAGTTGCAATATTGAAAATTTCTATGAGAAAAATATTGAATGATTCCGGAAACATCAAAAGAAGATGGAAGGAATACACAGCACCACTGTACCAAAAAGAATTGGTAGATCTTCATCCATTTCAGGAGGTGGCATGTTATCTAGAACCAATGGTATTGAAGGAGGAAATTGAAGCTGCAATAGAGTAATTGGAGAAGAACAAGGCTCCAGGAACTGACGGATACCCATTGAGATATTTCAACAAATGGATGCCAAATTGGAGGCACTGACTCGGGTATGCCAAGAGATTTGGAAGACAGCTACCTGGCCAACTGACTGGAAGAGATCCATATTTGTACCCATTCCAAAGAAAGGTGATCCCACAGAATGTGGAAATTATCAAACAATATCATTAATATCACATGCAAGTATAATCTAACTGAAGATAATTCAAAAATTTTGTAGCAATACATTGACAGAGAACTTCCAGAGGTTCAAGCTGGATTCAGAAGAGGACATGGAACAAGGGATATCATGATTGCTATCAGATGGATCTTGGCTCAAGGCAAAGAATACCAGAAAGATGTGTTTTATTGACTAGGCAAAGGCATTTGATTGTGTGGATCATAAGAAATTATGGATAACATTGAGAAGATTGAGAATTCCCAAGCCCTTGGTTGTACCCTTGAGGAAGATGTACATTGACCAGGAGGTTATTTTTTTTAATGGAACAAGGGGACACTGCATGGTTTAAAATCAAGAAGGGAGTTCGTTAGGGTTGTGTCCTTTCCCCTTACTTATTCAATCTTTATGCTGAGCAAATAATCCAAGATGGACTATATGAAGAAATGTGGCATCAGAATTGGAGGAAGAATCATTAACAACCTGAGATATGCTGACAACAAAACTTTGTTTGCTGAAAGTGAGGCACTTACTGATGAAGACTGAAGAATACAGTCTGAAGTATGGATTACATCTCAATATAAAGAAAACAAAAATCTTCACAATTGGACAAATAAGCAGCATCATGATTAATGGAGAAGAGATTGAGGTTGTCAAAGAATTCACATTACTTGGTTCTACAATGGATGCTAATGGAAGCAGCAGTTAGGACATTAGATGATGTGTAGCATTGGGCAGGTCACCCACGAAGGAACTTTCAAGTTCTGAGGAGCAAGGATGTCTCTTTGAGGACTAAGGTGCGCCTGACATGAGCCATGATATTTTCAATTGTCTCATATGCAGTGAGAGCTGGACGATGAATAAGGAAGACCAAAGAAGAGTTGATGCTTTTGAGTTGTGGTGCTGGTGAAGAATGCTGAAATTACCATGGACTGCTGAAAGAACTAACAGATCTGTTCTGGAGGAAGTGCAGCTGAAATGCCCCTTGGAAGTGAGAATGGCCAGACTTCGTGTCACCTACTTTGGTCTTGTCAGAAGGGACCATTCCCTGGAGAAGGATGTCATGCTTGGTAAGGTGGAGGGTAGACAAAATAGGGGGAAGCCTTCAATGAGATGCATTGACACAGTGGCTGAGACAATGGGCTCAAGTATAGCAAGGATCATGGAGCTGGAGCAAAATCGGGCAGGATGTTGTTCTGCTGTGCATGGAGTTGCTATGAGTCAGAAATGACTCCACAGCACCTTGCAACAACAACAACAACATCACAATTGTTAATTCGTACAACCATGAGAATACTCTCTAATCATTAGAATATGGTACTTACGCAGTTTATTCTGCTTTACTCTTACACAATCTAATCACTTCCAAAGTTATTTAAGTCAGTAATGGATGACCCCCACCCTCCTCTGTAAGGTCCTTTCATACATGAGTAGTATACTGTTCTGGTTACCTAGTACCACTCTGACAGGCAATATACCACAAATGGGATGGTTTGAAAAAACAGGAGTTTATTCCCTTACAGTTTGGGAGGGTAGAAGTGCAGGTTAAAAGTACCAGGCACTAGGGGCTGGGTGAAAGTCCCTCAACCTTGGGCTTCGGCTCTGCCTCTTGGATCTGCCCCACTGAAGCCAGAACATCTCTTCACTCAGGCAGCTACTGGCTGCTGAGGCTAACAAGCCCAAGGTCGACAAATAAATTGGCACAGTTCTGATGCTACCAAACCACATGGTAGACCAGTAATTCAAGTCCATCATA
>NW_006922777.1:52028-53324 GCF_000298275.1 Orycteropus afer afer
TTTTTTTTTTCTTTTTTTAATGTTTTTGAGTTATGTTCAATATCATTTTCCCACTCTATCCAGGATCTCCTACAGAGATCCCCCTCCAAGTAGTTGACAGTAGTAGCTGGGCATCATCTAGTTCTTCTGGTCTTATAGTCTTATAGGATGAGGATCGCATGTGGTACCAGTCTCTTGGACTGATTGTTTCTATGTGTCATTGGTATTCTTCATTCTTCTTTGCTCTGGTTGAGGAAAGACCCATAGTTACATCTAGATGGCCACTTGCAAGCTTTTAAGATCCCAGTCACTACTCACCTAAATAGGATGTGGAACAATGTTTTGGATAGTAGGGTATGCTAATTGAGTTTGATGTCCCCTGCAACTATGGTCCCAAAATCACAGGTCCAACTACTTGTTCCCTTTGGGTAGCTGGCTAAGGCCAAGAAATGTATATAAGGTAACTTGTATCAGCTCTACTATATACCTGAGAATTCTTACCAAAACCAAAACCAAAACCAAACTCACTCCCATCGAGTTGAACCCAACTCATAGTGACCCCTCCTTGGGTTTCCAAGGCACTATGGAAGTAGATTGCCCAATCTTCCTTCTGAGGAGTGGATGATGGGTTTGAACCACCCATCTTCTGGTTAGCAGTCAAATGCCTTAGGCACTATGCTACCAAAGCTCTTACAGAGCATACAAATACACTTGTAGAAACATTGTCTGCCAACTCTATGCACGGTCTTGGGCACCCTGCCCCCTCCGTAGACATACCTAATAGTTCAGCCTGTGCACACATCTATCCACACATATATCAATGTGTGCCTTCACTGGCAATGCAGTACTGTATGTGCAAAAGGGTTCATCTTTGTTGCCTGTATGCTCCATGCACCTCTCTATTTCTTTATCTTCCTTAATGCCACCGTGTGGATCACTCACATTTGGTACATTGCCCTTCTCTTCACCCAAATCAACACTTGCCTCTACCTATCTAACAGTGTTCCCTACCTTTCCCTCGCACCCTTGGTAACCAACAAAGAAAACTGCTTTCCATATATAAAACTTTCCTTGACTTTTTACAATAAAAGACTACTACAAAACTTGGTCTTCTGTGATTGACTTATTTCACTCAGCATGTCTTCCAAGGTCATCCATTGTGATAGTTGAAGATGTGTCAACTTGGCTGGACTCCAGTTGTGAGTGGTGGTTCCCATGATGGATCACATGACTGCGTCCTAAGCGGCCGGTCAGTCTAGGGGGAGTTTCCCCAGGGGTGTGGCCTACCTGTAATACTATCCCAGGGACAAACTGGAA
>NW_006922777.1:53764-58288 GCF_000298275.1 Orycteropus afer afer
TTCTAGAGAGACAAAATCATAAGGATGGGTTTCCTAGATTGGTTTTCCAGTTTGATTAATGTTAATGACACTAGCAAGAAATGGTATCTCAATGATGTTTTGATTTGCATCTCTCTAAGGAGCTCTGGTAACATAGTGCCTAAGGCACTTGACTGCTAACCAGAAGGCTGGTAGTTCAAACCCACCAGGAATTCCTCAGAAGGAAGGTTGGGAAATCTACTTTCATAGTGATACTGCCTTGGAAACCCAAGAAGAGGTCACTATGAGTCGAGTCTGACTCTAAGGAACATAACAACAACAACAATGGTTAAAGATTGTGAGCATTTCTTCATATGTTTGTTGGTCGCCTGAATATCCTTTTTGGTGGAGTGTTTATTCATGTCTTCTGCTCATTTTTTATTTGGATTATTTGTATTTTTCTTGATGATATTTTGGAGTTTTCTATAAATTCTAGAGATAAGTCCCTTGTAAGATATGTCATTGCCACATATTTTTTCACAATCTGTAGGTTCTCTTTTGACTCTTGTGGAGAACTCTTTGGAAGCACATAACAAATTAATTTTTAGAAGGTCCCGTTCATCTAGTTTCTCTTCTGCTGTTTGTGTATTTTGGGTAATGCTTGATACTCTATTTATGCCATGTATTATGGCCCCTAAATTTGCCTCTAGTTTTTTTCTGAGGAACTATTTAATATTAGGCTTCACATTTAAGTCTTTGGTCCATCTGGAGTTTGTTTTTGTGTATGGTGTGAGGTACAGATCTTGTTTCTTTTTTCTGCAAATGGATATCCAGTTTTGCCAGCACTATCTGTTAAATAGACAATCTCTCTTCCCCATTTAATTAATTTTGGCCCTTTTTTAAAGATCAGCTGACCAAAGGTTGATGGATCTATTTCTGGGTTCTCAATTCTATTCCATTGGTGTATGTGTCTGTCTTTGTTCCAATACCAGACAGTTTTAACTATGGTGGCTGTATAGCAGATTTTAAGATCAGGGAGTGGGAGACATCTTACTTTGTTCTTCTTCTTCAACAATCCTTTGCTTATCCAAGGTCTCTTTCCTTTCCATATAAAATTAGTGATTAGTTTTTCCATAACCGTAAAGAATGCTGATAAGATCTGGATTGGGATTGCATTGAATGTATAGATAGCTTTGGGTAAAATTGACATTTTCACAGTATTTAATCTTCTTATCCATGAGCAAGAGTTGTTCTTCCATTTATGTAGATGTCTTATAGTTTCTTGAAGTAGTGTTTTATAGTTTTCTTTGTACAGGTCCTTTGTGTCCCTGGTAAAATTTATTCCCAAGTATTTTATTTTGGAGGGAGCTATTGTAAATGGTATTGATTTCCTTATTTATTTTTCAACAATCTCTTTGCTGGTGTAGAGGAACACAAGTAATTTTTGGATGGTGATCTTGTATCCTGCCATGATGCTAAATCTCTCAATTAGTTCCAGTAGATTTTTGACTGAGCCTCTTGGGTTTTCTAGGTATAGGATCATATCATCAGCAAATAGGGATAGTTTGACTTCTTTCTTACCAATTTGGATGCCTTTGATTTCTTTTTCTTGCCTTATTGCCCTGGCTTGGATATCCAATACAAAGTTGAATAGAAGTGGTGATAGAGGACATCCTTGTCTAGTTCCCGTTCACAAGAGGAATGGTTTCAGTCTCTCTCCATTGAGAATAATGTTGGCTGTTGGTTTTGCATAGATGCCCTTCATTATGTTGAGGAATGTCCCTTCTATTCCTATTTTGCTGAGAGTTTTGATCAGAAATAAGTGTTGGATTTTATCCAATGTCCTTTCAGCATCAATTGATATGATCCTGTAGTTCATCTTCTTTGTTTTATTTATGTGGAGGATGATGTGAATTGTTTTTCTAATGTTGAACCATCCTTGTGTACTTGATATGAACCCGACTTGGTCATAAGTAATTATTTTTTGCATATGTTGTTCTAGTCTATTGGCTAGGATTTTGTTGAAGATTTTTACATCTACATTCATGTGGGATATTGGTCTGTAGGTTTTGTTTTAGTGACATCTTTGCCTGGTTTTGGTATCAAGGTCATGTTTGCTTCATAAAATCCATTTGGGAAGATTCTGTCCTTTTCTATGTATTGGAATAGTTTGAGAAAGATTGATGCTGGTTTGGGTATCAAGGTAATGCTTGCTTCATAAAATCAATTTGGGAGGATTCTGTCCTTTTCTATGTAATGGAATAGTTTGAGTAGGATTTGTGCTGGTTGTGGTATCACGGTCATGCTTGCTTCAAAAAATCAATTTGGGAGGATTCTGTCCTTTTCTATGTAATGGAATAGTTTGAGTAGTATTGGTGTCAGTCCTTCTCTGAATGTTTGGTAGAATTCTCTGGCGAAACCGTCTGGGCCAGGACTTTTTTGTTAGTAATTTTTTTATGACCTGTTCTATTTCTTCTTTTGTTATTGGTCTGTTGAACTTTTCCACTTTAGTCTGTGTTAGTTTAGATAAGTAATGTGTTTCTAGAAATCTGGTCATTTTTTTCTAAATTTTCAAGTTTGTTAGAGTATACTTCTACATAGTATCCTGTTATTATTCTCTTTAATTCAGCTGATTCTGTTGTGATGTTGCCCATTTCCTTTCTTATTACTGTTATTTGTATTCTCTCTCTCTTTTCCTTTGTTTTATTTGCCAGTGGTTTGTCAATTTTATTAATCTTAAAAAAAAAAAAAAACACTTTCTAGCCTTGTTGATTTTTTCTATTGTCTTTCTATTTTCTGCTTCTTTGGTTTCTGCTTGAATCTTTATTATTTTCTTTCTTCTGGTGACTTAGGTTTTCTTGCTGTTCTTTTTCTGATTGTTGGAGATATTGCTTTAAAGTGTTGATTTTGGCTCTTTCTTCTTTTTTTGATGTGTACATTTATTGCTATCAATTGGTCTCTGATCACTGCTTTTGCTGTATCCCCAGGATTTTGGTATGTTGTGTTTTCACTCTCATTTGATTCATGGAATTTTTTAAGTAATTTTTAATTTCTTCTCTTTCCTAGTCGTTCTCAAGGAGGGGGTTGTTCAGTTTCATGTATTTGATTTTTTTCCCACTGATGTTCCTATTTTTTATTTCTAATCTGATAGCCTTGTGATCTGACAAAATACTTTGCAGCATTTCAATGTTTTTAAATTTATTAAGATTTGCCCTATCACCTAACTTATGGTCTATCATGGAGAATGCTCCATGTGCAAAGGAAAAGAGTGGATATTGTGCTGTTGTTGGGTTAAGTGCTCTGTACATCTCTATAAAGTCAAGTTGGTGGAGTGTATTGCTTAGTTCTTCTGCATCTTGTTGAGTTTCTTTCCATTTCTACCTTTCATTGAAAGTGGTGTATTAAAGTCTCCTACTGTGACTGTGGAGTCATCTATTTGTCATTTCAATTCTGTCAAAGTTCTGATTTATGTATTTTGGGGCTCTTTCATTGGGTACATAGATATTTATTATGGTTATATCTTCTTGTTCAATTGATCCTTTAATCATATATAATGTCCTTCCTTGTCTCGTATGGTGGTTTTTGTCTTAAAGTCAATTTGATCAGAAATTAAAATTGGCACTCCTGCTCTCTTTTGGTTGCCATTTGCTTGATATATCTTTTTCCAACCTTTGATTTTTAGTCTATTTTTGTCTTTGTCTCTAAGGTGTGTCTCTTGTAGACAGCATATTGATGGGATAGGTTTTCTTATCCAGTCTGCTACTCTCCATCTCTTGAGTGATGCATTGAATCCATTGACATTCAGAGTAATTATCAACAAATATGAATGGTGCTGTCATGTTATTATGTGTTTTTTCATGGTATTCTTTGTTTGTTCCATATAATTTTCTGTGATGAGCTCAGTATGTTTATGAATTGTGTTATCATTTCCTTTGTTGCTATTGTTTTAATATTTGCTAAATGTTAGTGTTAGTCCTCTTTTTTCTTTTGATGTGAAGTTTTATCATTTTTCTTTGATGTTACCTTGTGAGTTATAATTTTCTCCCCAAGGTTGGAACAGTCCATTCTATCTTGCAACTCTCTTGACTTCCTCACCATTTACCATTTCTATAATTACAGTATTTTTCCCTTCCTTTTGGTTTTGTTTGTCTTCATTTGCCAATTAAAGTCTCTGGTTCCCTATTTAAAAATTTTTAAACTTATTTTACTTTGGATACTTCCATAGCTGTGTCAGTTTCTATGTTATGCCATCTTGTGTATTAATGGTAAGTTGTTGTTTGCTATTATTGGTGCTTTCTTCAAAGGAATCCCTTTAGTATCCCTTGTAATGTTGATCTGGTTATAACAAATTCCCTTAATTTCAGCTTATCTGGAAATCTCCTATTTTTATCATTGTATTTGAGGGAAAAATTTTTCCAGGTATATAATTCTTGGTTGGTAAATTTTCTCTTTCAGCATTTTATATATGCCATGCCATTGCCTTCTCACTTACATGGTTTTTGCTGAGAAAGAAGAACATATTCTTATTGGTTATCCTTTGTAAGTAACTTTTCATTTTCCCCATGC
>NW_006922777.1:58933-60553 GCF_000298275.1 Orycteropus afer afer
TTTTTTTTTTTTTTTTTTTTTTTTTTTCCAAAATCCTTCTAGGGTTTTCTCTGCATTTTCCATAATTTTGTTAGGCTTTTCCTTGATCTGTCTCTCCATCCTTTGAAAATACCCAAGTATAATTCTTTTGAATTCCATATCAGGGAATTCTAATGCTGCTTCTTCCTAAGGGATGTATTCTGAGTGTGCATCCTGCTCTCTTGTTTCTATCAATTTATCTTGCTTCTTTTTATGGACTGTGTTCATCTCTTGTCTCCAAGACATTGTAACATTATTGTATTTAGATCTCTATTAACTGTTTGTTAAGAGCAGATAAGGGTGAGTCAGGCTCTTCTTGGTGGCACTTTATCATTTGCTAGTTGGTGGAGAAGGAAGTGGTGGCTTTCACTCAATAACTGGAGCTGCAGGAAGTTTGGGTGTGGTTGCATTGTATGGCCAAGGTTGCTGTCTCCCACTTAATTATTTCAAAACAATGATCAAAAACCATCTAACAACTTCTAGTAAGATGGTGGAATAGGCAGAAAAGCTCCACAGACACTTTTCAACAAAGAAAAGAGAAACCGATTGACACATAATACAAAAGATGATCCTGGAGCCCTGACCTTTTAAAAGAAGTATACAGAAATGGATTAGGCACCAACTCATGGAAAAACATGAAGGAAAACTAAGTGCAGAGATGGTTAGAGCAGTGGACTGTCAGCTACTCTAACAGGACCTAAAGCCTAATATTTCCAAGTGGCGTTGGGACATGACAATTGACCTAAAGATCAGCCCTGGTCACCTAGGGCTGCAGGGGCAACTGTGCTGGTGGCCTATGACTAGGAATGGAAACATCAAGGAGGGAGACAACATGAGCTGTGGACTTTCACGTGTCTGGAGGGTGCAACCATTTTGATTTGTTACTTATGGTGGCCATATTTAAAGTGATTAAGGGTGTAGCCATTTTGAATGTTTACAAGGGGTGGCCATTTTGGATATTTAAAGTGAATGAAGGCACAGCCATTTTGAATGTTTACAAGCAGTGGTCATTCTCATTCAGATTCAAGAGACCTAAGAATAGGCACCATTTGCCAAGGACAACAGGGACATATGGGAGGCAGACAATAGGAAAGGAGACAGGTTCTGAGTGTATAATTGCTGCCAACCAACAAATAGAGGAGCATAGAACAGTAACATGCTTACACAGATAACATATAAACAACTAAGAAAACAATACATCACAGGCAAGTCAGTCCAACATACAATCACCAATTAAATATAAACACAAAAATGTCACAAAGCCACAGAGAAAATAGAACATCACAGTCCACACAAAGAAGCAAGATAAAGCAAGAGAAACAAGGGACCAGGGTACCAAACCACAACATATCCCTGAGAAAGATGCAGGATTGGAACTCCTTGATAAGGAGTTCAAAAGAATTATATGTAGGTGCTTTCAACGAATTGGGTGACATATCAAGGAAAACACTGACAAAACTGAGGAAAACACAGAGAGAACCCTAGAACAATGTGGAAAGACAATACAAGAACAAAATGACAAAATAAATGAAAAATTAGAAATGATAAAAAATCTACAGACAGAAACCCAGAATATTAATACTAAATTTTCAGAAACAGATA
>NW_006922777.1:61283-62661 GCF_000298275.1 Orycteropus afer afer
AAACCAGACAAACCTTACAAGAGATGCTAAAGGGAATCTTTTGGACACTGGCTGGTGGGACTGTAAAATGATACAACTACTATGGAAACAGTATGGCAATTCCTTAGAAGTGAGAGCTAGGACAAGAACACATACATGCACACCCATGTTCACTGCAGCAACATTTGTAATAGCAAAAAAATGGAAACAACATACGTGCACATCAACAGAAGAATGGATAACCAAACTGTGGTACATACACACAATGGAATATCACACAACCTTAAAGAATAATGTAGAATCTGCAAAATTCCACATAACAGAATGAATTTGTAGGACATCATGCTGAGTTAAAGAAGTCAATCACAGATAGACAAATATGGTATTCATTCATTATTTTAAAAAGTCATGTGAAGGTTTGTATATGGAAGGGAACTTTCTTTATCAGTTACCAGGGGTGGCAGGAGAGACATTTACTCATGTCACTTTAGTTTTGGCATTACACTGTACATAAATTATATTTTAATAAAATGCATTTAAAAAGGGGGAAAAAAAGGAGCCTGGGAAGGCTCATACTTCCATAATAAAAAATTTCAGGGGAGTGGTTAAATAAACTATGGTTCATTTCTATGAATGTATTTTGCAGCTATTAAATGTTTGCAGGCAGAAAGTTCTCCTAGAACATTAGATGGAAAGAAAAAAAAGACTACATAGAAATATTCTAATTTTCTTGTAAAAACATATGAAATACACAGATTAAAAAAAATCAAAAGAGTAAAAACAAGCAGAAAAAGTACACTGCATAAACACACAGGAATAATTTCAAAAAATGGAAAAAGAAAAAAAAAATGAAATATCTGGGGAGGAGGGCAATAAAAGAGATAGAGTAGATTAATGAAGAAAAAATGTGAAAATGCAAAAAGAAAAACAAGGAATGGGGTTAAACACAAGAAAGAAAAAAATGGGAATCAGGAACAGGGAAGAGAGAAAAAGCTGAAAACTAGAACCTGGTAAGGCTACAATAAAGAATAATAATAAAAAGGACAATAGTAATAATAATAATTGTAATAATTTTAAAACAGCTAAAAACAAACTGAAAAAAAAAATTGAAAAAGATATCTGGGCAGGGCGGGGCAAAGCACCCAGTCTCTGTCAGAGCATACAGACTGGGATGGAATTCCCATTGGCCCAGAAGGTGGGTGGGAGTGAGGGATGGTCACACCTCCATTCACCAAGAAGATGGGGTATAAGAGTAACAAGAGGGATATCACATCTTTCCAGTCATTTGCATCAAGAATGCCTTTGTGGTTCCCGGCAGGTGGAGCCTATACTTTGTTGTTGTTGCTGTTAAGTGCCGTCGAGTTGTTTCCGACTCATAGCGACCCCATGCACAGCAGAA
>NW_006922777.1:65597-66540 GCF_000298275.1 Orycteropus afer afer
GGTCCCTCTCGGTAGGGTAACAAGGGAACGTGTTCAGTGCAGATCAGTGAGTAAGCACAAGCCCGCCTTGTTTCAGTACCTATGCTTAAACTTAGGTTTAAGCATAGGTCCCTCAAATCTGAGAGAACACTATCACTTTAAATATCCAAAATGATCAAACCACTTGAAACATTCAAAATAGCTACATCCTCTGGACAGGGAAAAATCCACAGCTCAGCCTGTCTCCCTTTTCAATGCTTCCCCTTTTATTCATTGGTCATCAGTGCAGTCCTCTGTGCAGCCTCTGGCTAGCAAGGATGACTTTCAGGTTAATTCTTAGGTCTTAACACCACTTGGCAACATCCAAGCTGTCAATGCCAGGATCAATGACGGACCACAGCTCCATATGTCTCCTTTTTTGGTGTTTTCACATAGGTTCTTCTACTAGTTGGTAGTTTAGTCCACTTCTGTATCCTTCCTTTCAAAGCTCAGGGCTCCAGGATTATCTTCTGTATCTGTATTAATTAGTGCCCCTTTTCTTTGTTGAAGAGCATCTGTGTAGTTTGTCTGCCCATTCCACCATCTTACCAGAACTCCAAGATAATCTCCCTATTGGTTTTGAAACATGTGTATAAACTGAGACACCTCTTTGTATTGTAATATTCTGTGATTTTTGACAAATGTGTAATGGCATGGCCTTAGTTTCCAAGCACTGCTGGAACCAGAATACCACAAGTGGATGGCATTAAAGAGCAGAAATTTATTGTACCAATTCTGGTGGGTAGAAAAGGAGCTCTGGTGGTACAGTGGTTAAAACAATTGGTTGCTAACCAAATGGTCTAAAGTTCAAACACACCAGCCAATTTGTGGGAGAAAGATGAGGCCATCTACTTCCCTAAAGATTTACAGCCCTGGAAACCTTATGGGCCAGTTCTACTCTGTCCTATCGGGTCACTTTGTGTTG
>NW_006922777.1:66881-73067 GCF_000298275.1 Orycteropus afer afer
AGGGATTAGAATTTCAAGATGTCTGTTTGAGAATAAAATTTAATTATGAATACTTCATTACAATACCATACATAATAGCTTCATTGCACTAAAAGTTCCTTGTGCTTTAGCTATGTAACCTTTGCCCAATGCCCCCAAATACCTGGCAATCACTGATCACTTTAGCATGTCTATATTTTTGCATTTTCCATAATATCATATAACTATCATATGGTATAGAAGTTTTTTGATTTGCTTTTTTTACTTAGCAATAGACATTTAAGGTTTATCCAAGTGTTTTTGTGACTTGATGCTCATTTCTTTTCTTCACTGAATAATATACCATTGCATGGATTTACTGTAGCATCTTTCATGCTTCCAGGTTTGGGTGATTTTTAAATAAAGGTGCTATAAGCATTCACAGGCAGCTCTTTATAGACATGAATTTTCCTACAAATTTGGTAAGTATTTGGGATTGTAATAGTTGGATTTTATGCTAAAAGTATATTTAGATTTGTAAAAAAGCACCAAACTATCTTCCATAGTGGCTATATCATTTTACATTCTCATCATCAGTAAATAAAGTATGAGAATTCTTGTTGCTCCACAACCTTCTTAAAATTGGTATTGACAATTTTTGCATTTTAGTAGTATCTCATTGTTGTTTTAATTTGTAATTACCTAATGAAAGTGATTCTTTGGTTTTGATGAGTTAGCTGATTATATGCCTTGGTGATTTTTTTCTGTGGTTGTTGTGGTTACTTGGTGCCACTCTGACAGGAATATACCACAAATAGAATGGCCTTAACAAACAGGAGTTTATTCTTACAATTTGGAGGCTTTAAGTCCAAGTTCAAAGTGCCAGGATCTACTGGCTGGGTGAAAGCCCCTCAACTTTGGGGTCCAGCTCTGCCTCCTGCTCCCGGTCCACTGGAGCTAGAGGCATTTCTTCACTCAGACAGCCACTGGCTGCTGAGGCTGAGAAGCCCCAAGGTTGACAAGTAAAAAGGCACAGTCCTGATGTTACCAAACCACAACGTAGGCCATTAACTTAACTCCATTGTAAGTCCCAAGGTCAGGAGAGCATAGCAGGCTGCTGAGTAAAGGCACAGCTACACGCACGGCCCAAGCATGCCATAAGCTGGAGACCATTCCCAAGGCTTCTCCTTATATACAGGAAGCAGACCACATCCCAAAGGCAACTACTCAGCTGCTTATAGGATCCCACCATGGAGTTGATTGCCAGTCTCATCATGGGGAATAACTACCACCAGCTGCCCAGCCACTCAACCAGGCCTAGCCATGTTGACACAGAAACATAACTGTCACAATTCCACCCCTTGTCAACTTGGCACCTGTACAGATCTTCAATGGGTGGTTTCTGTACAGGTCTCCTCCACTGGGTGGTTCCAGTCCCCCAGTTCCTGACTGGCGACCTCACCCCCTTGGCCTGCTGGGCCCTGTTCCTCTCCCTCTTGGGCATGGCAGCCCTGCCCTGTCACTCTTGGGCAGGAGCTATGGCTCCCTCCCACTGAGTCACATGAACAAGCAGCCCCACACTCCAGAACCAAGTTGGTGAAGGTCTCGCTCTGAAATCTAGGTGCTGTGATCGTTCCATTCCCAAAAGGCCATGGTCCTACCTTTTCAGGCTGAGGCAGCTCTGCTTCCATTTCCTTGGTCTCTGCTTCTGCCGATTAATGCCCAAGAACAACTCACTCTGCCAGGAATCTTCCTGTCCCAAAGGACATTTATCTTTCTTGCTCTGTGGGCCAGCAACCTGCTATTCTATTTCAAGCTGGTCTCTTCTACCAATTAATGCCTGAAGGTAACCCACTCCACCAGGAAGCAGCCTAACCAAAGGCATCAAGCTTTCTCCTCTGTGGGCTGCTAAGGCTGTTACTGTCTCATGCTGGTCTCTGGGCTCTGCTCCTGACATCTCTCATGCCAGTCTCTTGCTCTCCTCCTGCCATCTGTCATGCTGTATGCTGGGGTCTCTCTGGCAGGGTCTCAGGCCAAGGACACACTCCACTCCTGCTTCCACATTTTATGTATCTGTTAGAGCAGCACCCCACTCTCTCAGTGCCAAATTCTCTTGTGGTACCTATTGCCACTCTGACAGGAATATATCACAAATGGGATGGCCTTAACAAATAGGAGTTTATTCTTACAATTTGGAGGTTTTAAATTGAAGTTCCAAGTGCCAGGCTCTAAGGCTGGGTAAAAGCCCCTCAACCTTGGGGTCCAGCTCCGCCCCTTGCTCACAGTGCCCACTGGAACTAGAGGCATTTCTTCACTCAGACAGCCACTGGCTGCTGAGGCTGAGAAGCCCCAAGGTTGACAAAGAAACAGGCACAGTCCTGATGTTACCAAACCACAAGGCAGGCCATTATCTTAAGTCCATTGTAGGTCCCAAGGTCGGCAGAGCATAGCAGGCTGCTGAGTAATGACAAAGCTACATGCAGGGTCCAAGCATGCCATAAACTGAAGACCATTCCCAAGTCTTCTCCTTATATACAGGAAGTAGGCCACATCCCAAAGGCAGCTACTCAGCTGCTTGTGGTAGATCCCACCATGGAGTTGATTGCCAGTCTCATCATGGGGAATAACAACCACCAGCTGCCCAGGCACTCAACCAGGCCCAGCCAAGTTGACACACAAACATAACTGCCACAGGAGTCTATCCTATTTGGGGTGCATTGGACTTCCTGAATGGATATATTCTCATCTTTCATCATATCAGGGAAGTTCTTCCAACAAATCCTGGACAATTTTCTCAGTGGTTTTATTTTTCTCTTCCTGTTCTGGAATTCCAATGACACGTAGGTTACTCCTTTTGATGGTATCCCACACAATCCTTAGGCTTTATTTATTTTGTTTTGATCTTTTTTTCTGATTTATCCCTTTCCAAAGAAGTATTCAGGTATTTGTCTTCAATCTCATTAAGTCTGTCTTCCATAGCATCAAGTCTATTCCTTTGCCCTTTCAATGGCTATCTATTTCTGAAAATACAGTATTAATCTTCTGGATTTCTATCTGTAGATTTTGAATCATTTCTAATTTTTCATTTATTTTGTCATTTAGTTTTTGTATTTTCTTCCAAAATTCTTCCAGGGATTTATTTGTATGTTCTTTGGTCTGTCTCTCAATCCTTTGAACATACCTAAATACAGGCTTTTGAATTCCTTATCAGGGAATTCCAATGCTGCTTCTTCCTCAGGGATGTGTTCGGATTTGTATCCTGCTTCCTTGTTTCTACCACATTATCTTCTTTGTGTGGACTGTGATGGTCTGTTGTCTCCGAGACATCGTGGCATTGTTGTATTTAGATCTCTGTTAACTGTTTGTGAAGAGCAGCCAAGGGGGAGTCAGGCTCTTATTGTGATTGTTTATCATAAGCCCATTGGTAGAGAAGGAGGTGATGACTCTCACACAGTAAGTGAAGCTGCAAGGAGGTGTGGGTTGTAGTTGTGTTGTATAGGGACTGTTGCTGTCTCCAACTCAGTTACACAAAAATAACTATTGAATAACCATCAAAAAAGTAAAAGCCAATGGATAAAAAACACCGTGTAATCACACAGGAACAGTAACCAAAAAAGAGAAAAGGGAACAAAAAAAAAACAAAAACAAAACAAAACAAAAAACACAATATCTGGGAAGAGGACATTGAGAGAAAAAAGTAGAGAAGGAGAATAATGAAGAAAAAACTGGGAGAAACGCAAAAAGAAAAACAAGGAATAGGGTTACCCACAAGAAAGGAAAAAAAAAATGGAACCAGGGACAAGGAAAAGAGAAAAAGTGAAAACTAGAACCTGGGAAGGGAAGAATAAAGAATTATAACAAAAAGGACAAAAATAATAATAATAGTAGTAGTTTTAAAACAGACAAAATCAAACTAAAAAAAAGAAAAAGAGAAAAAAAAAAAAAATCTGGACAGGGCAGCGCAGGTCACCAAGGCTCCCTCAGAGCACACATACTGGGATGGAATTCCTGCCCTCCTAAAAGTGGGTGGAAGTGAGGGATGGCTGCATCTCCATTCACCAAGAGTGTGTGAGATATAAGACTAACAAGAACAATGTTGCACCTTTTCAGTAGTCCCTGTGGACTTTGCGGTTCCCAGCAAGCACAGCCTGTTCTTAAGTCTCTGGAATCTGGGGAACCCTGTCCCTTTAAATATCCAAATGATCATCTGCTTGTAAACATTCAAAATGGTGATGTTCTCCAGACAGACAAAAGTCCACAGCTCAGCCCACTGTCCTCTTCGCTGCATCGCCTTTTATCCCCAAGCCACCAGAGTGGTCTTCCTTGCAGTTGCTGGCTAGCAGGGATGATTTTTAAGTTAATTCTTAGGTCCTACCACCACTCAGCAATATCCAAGCTTTCTGTGCCCTCAGGATCTCTGCCAGACCGCAGCTCTGTATGTCTCTGTTTTTGGTATTTTCATGCATATTCTTCTGCTGTTGGAGTTTAGTCCACTTCTATATCCTTCCCTTGAAAGGTCAGGGCTCCAGGAATATCTTCTGTATCTGTGTTAATTGGTTCCCCTTTTCTTTGTTGAAGAGGGTCTGTGCAGTCTTTGTGCTATTCCACCATCTTATTGGAACTCTCTGGAATATTAGAACTTTTGACTGTGTCTCACATATGTCCTAGGCCCCATTTTTCTTTTTTGATTTATCTGCTTCATTTGAGGTATTTGTTATTGATCTAGATTCCACCTAGTCTTCTATTTTTATTAAGATGATTTACTGAGTTCTTAAATTTTGATAATATTTTATGTAATTTTGTCAAAACAATAAAAATATCAAACCACAGACTCAAGAATGTTAGTGAAATTTAAGAAGTAGAATAATCATAAGCTTGTATTTGACCTCTTCATTTGACACTGAGGATATTAAACACAGGCAAAATTATTATGAGTTCAAAATCCACAGAAAGGAGGTATTTTGTTGTTCATGGATTTCTTTTTAGAGATTTTAAATAGCTGTTGCAATCTACCTGTTTGAAATTATTTTATCTATTTTACCATTCTCTTGAAGATGATAATACTACATTTATGGACATCGCCAGCTTACACATGATTTCTGGGTCACTTCTAGTTTAAATTCTATTATCTTTTTATCAGTTTTATAACTGTATACATTGATATGCTTGTTTACTTGTGCTGAATGCCAGAAATTGTTTTAAAAACTTTATCTGCTTCTGATAAGTTAACATTATCATTTTCTCTGATATGAAGATAGAAGTAGACTGATTACCTTAATCAAATCTGGAATTGTGTTTAATTAAAACTGAGTTGAATTTAGATAGATTCAGCCTACCTCTGGAAATAGCTAATGTGTGATGCTACAAAGATACAATTAGTAACCTGACATGGGGGACAGGATTTGAATTTTCTTAACATTGAGAGACTCTAGGTATTTCTGTAGGTTTTTCATAAATGCTCTTTAGATGTTTGAGGGAAAGACTGCTAGATCTGTTTATTTCTTTAGCTTCCAATACCACTCAGTGTTAGAATTTGACAGGTACTTTTAGGAGTAAAAGTGCCCTAAATTTTTATCTGAGGTTCATAAATTTTCGCATGTTTCATTTCATCTCTGTTGGAGTGTCACAGTTTGGTTGATTTTTCTGAAGGAGAGAAGCACTCTTCGACTGGAGCCAAACCCAAATTCTCATCTCTGACCAGAGGTCAGATACAGCAAATGATCTCCGTGTGACATATCTGTTGATGTCACTTCAGAAATTTCCCCTTCTTCCTGGACTTTTAATATATCTAGATCTCATTGCTAGTGCACCAATTTTAAAAATAAGGTTGTCCTCTAGTTTGCATCCGGCTTTCTTCCAAGCAGCCTCTCCTTCCTACAGCCATTTCAGAAACACCACTAGAAACAAATGCTATATACATCAATGTATGTCTTCATTAATTTCACAATTGTGCACAACTGATCTACTTTATCAAAACATTTCCTTTTGATATCAATAAAATAGTTTTGCATCTCCTATTAATTATTCTTCTCTGCTATTTTCAGAGTTCATGTGAAGAAGATATGTATATATATAAGAGTGAAATATTTCAGGGCTTCCAGCAAGATGGTGGACTAGGCAGAAGGATTGCAAAGACCCTCTTCAACAAAGAAAAGGGAAACCAATTAACACAGACACAGAAGATAATCTTGGACCCCTGAGCCTTGAAGGGTAGGATACAGAATTGGA
>NW_006922777.1:86420-87663 GCF_000298275.1 Orycteropus afer afer
GAAGTAGGATTGCCCAACCTTCCTTCCGAGGAGTGGCTGGTGGGTTTGAACCGCCAGCCGTCTGGTTAGCAGGCAAGTGTCTTAGCCACTATGATAAAGAATAGATATAAAAGATTTAGTTTACTTATTTTCTTATATTTTGTATAATACTGCATACAAGAATAAATCATGTTCTCTAAACCATAGAAGTGATTTATTGTTGCGTAAAATACTATATAGGAGCTCTGGTAGCATAGTGCCTTGGACACTTGACTGCTATCCAGAAGGCTGGCTGTTTCAACACCCACCAGCCACTCTTCAGAAGGAAGGTTGGGCAATCTACTTCCTTAGTGATACTGCCTTGGAAATCTAAGGAGGGGTCGCTATGAGTGGGGTACAACTTGATGGCACATAACAGCAACAATATTAGTATATAGTAAATATTTTGATACAATATTTCTAACCTTATTTTAAATTTATCAGTATATTATAAATATGTCACATGTGAGGATGGTAGGATTTAGAAGATTTGGCCTCAAAAGCATGTATAAATAAATAAATATAACTGGACCATTACTATTTTCTTTTATTATTATTTGTTTATAACTGAGGAAGATTCAGAAAATTAAGGATTTTTGACAATGTTGTCAGTGGAAGTAAACATTACTGTCTCCATTCTCTTTTTCCAATGGAGAATGGGAGAGTTTCAGTTTTCTTCTCTTGGGACCAGTCTCAGCTCAGATACTTTGACAAGCTTCCTATTGTAAATTGTTGCTATTGTTAGTTCCCCTCATGTAAATTCCAACTCAAGGTAGACCCATAGGGTCTGAGCTGAACAGCTCCATAGGGTTTTCAAGGCGAGGACATTTCTGAAGGGGATCACCACCATGCCTATCTGCCGAACTGCCTGGGTGGTTCAAACTACCAGATTTTCAGTTAGTAGTATAGCACTTTACCGTGTGAGCCACCCAGGGGTCCCTCAACTTATGAACAAAACATTTTAAGCTCCACTATGGGAATTAGACACCATTTTAATATTAACCTTTTTGATTTCCCAGTAGATCCCATAAAGACATAAACACATACTTAATTTCATTATTTTGGTTTTGTTTTTAAAGTCCGTGATGACGATAGTCAATTAGTTTCTTCACAAGAATTCCCGAGGCCTTATAACAGAGTGAAAATCCTCTTCATATTAAAGGCAGAGAGAAATTATGGTAATGAGTTCAAGGGAGATTCAGAAAACTTAGTGGAAATAAATCTA
>NW_006922777.1:89418-91121 GCF_000298275.1 Orycteropus afer afer
ACAGCTGGTTGTTACTTGTTGGTTGGGTGGGTTGTTAACAATCTCTCCTGGACTGATCATGGGCTTGAGGTTGGAATTTTGTGATGCCGATATTATTGACCACTTTGGATGTGACTATTCTCCTCTACTGAAACTGTCCTGCACAGACACACGGGCCATAGAACTGTTAGGTTTTATTTCTGCCTTTATGATACTGCTGTTTACATTGGCTCTGGTGTTACTCTCCTATGCATATATTCTAAGAACAATTCTGAAAATCCCTTCTGCTGAGCAGAGAAAGAAGGCTTTTTCTACTTGTTCCTCCCACATGATTGTTGTCTCTATCTCTTATGGCAGCTGCATTTTTATGTATATAAAACCTTCTGCAGAGGAAAGGGTAGCTTTAAACAAGGGGATAGCAGTGCTCAACACTTCAATTGCACCTGCCTTAAATCCTTTTATATATACCCTAAGAAATAAGCAAGTGAAACAAGCCTTGAAGGGTATAATTCAAAAATGTGTCTCTATTACCTTAAAAAATTAATTTTTGCTTTTATAAAAGGAAACCACTCAAACTTACAAATAAATATACCTTTATGATTACCCTAACACATATCCATTTATTTTATTTTACATTATGATTGTGATTAAGTCAACTATAAACAGTCATGTGTCATCAATCTACTTCCAGATTTTCATCCTCTAATGTATAAACTGTATTCATGATGTTCTTTTATGTGTTGCTAAAATCACTTCAGTCTTTCAAATTAATTCTTTCACTTTTTTTCTATCTTCAAAACAGTTCTATTACGAATTAATATTTAAAATCCAATACTTCATGTTTTTATGGCATAAACCAACTGCCATGGAGTCGGGTCTGACTCACAGCGACCCCTCCTTGGGTGTCTGAGGTGGTATCACTACGGAAGTCGATTGCCCAATCTTCCTTTCTAGGAGTGGCTGGTGGGTTTGAACCACCAGCCTTCTGCTTAGCAGTCAATCGCCTTAGGCACTACGCCACCAGAGCATAGAAGTGTTGCAATTCAATTATTTGTGAATTTTCCAAGTATTCATTTGATTTTATAAATATCTACAAAATCTTTATTATCCTACATAATGTTATTATTTTACTAAAACATGTGATGTTCCTAATGACCTAACAATGTACATGTATAGGAATAAGTATTCATTTTGGGGATTGATGAATACTTTAAAAATATATACAAATGTCTATGTTGCTACATATCAAAGGGGTATTTTACACTTAACAAAGATGTTTTATATCAGAAATTAATTTAAAGAGCCTATGTAGATTATGTAGGAAACTCTGGTAGTGAAGTGCATGAGGCACTTGATGGCTAACCAGAAGGCTGGAGGTTCAAACCCACTAGCCACTCCTCTGAAGGAAGGTTGGGCAATCTACGTCCATAGTGATACCACCTCAAAAACCCAAGGAGGGGTCGCTATGAGTCAGGTCTGACTCGACAGCACATAACAAGAAAAGCATGTAGAGTATGTAGATATACTTTGGTCATGTTGTCAGAAAGCACAAGATCTTGGAGCAGTGTATCATGCTTGGCAAAGTACAGTGTCAGCGAAACAGGGGAAGACCCTCAATGATATAAATTGACACAGTGACTGCTATGATGGGCTCAAGCACAGCAAATGTCGTGAGGATGGCATAGGACTGAGCAGTGTTTCCCTCTGTTGTGCATAGGGTCACT
>NW_006922777.1:93442-94215 GCF_000298275.1 Orycteropus afer afer
GGTCCCAATCATCTGGTTTCTCTTCTGCTGTTTGTGCATTTTGAGTTATGCTTGATAGTCTATTTATGCCATATATTAGGCCCCCTAAATTTGCCCCTAGATTTTCCTTGAGGAACTGTATAGTTTTAGGTTTCACATTTAAGTGTTTGATCCATCTGGAGTTCATTTTTGTGTGTGGTGTGAGGTACAGATCTTGTTTAATTATCAACACATCTTGATTGCATGTTTGGTCAACTTCAGAGTGCAGAAGTTGGTAAAAATCTTCAGTTTCTTCATTTTTGTCTTTAGTAGTTTGTGCCTCCTGGTTTTTCTAGCCACTACCCCTTTTATGAGCTCTGGTGATGTAGTGCTTAAGGCATTTGAATGATAACTAGAAGGTGCCAGTTCAAACCCACCAGCCACTCCTTGAAGGGAAGGTTGACCTATCTACTTCTGTAGTGATACTGCCTCAGAAGCACAAGGAGGGGTGGCTAAGAGTCAGGTCTGCTTCAAAGGCAGTGAGTTTTTTTGTTTTGTTTTGTTTTGTTTTTAATCCTTTTTATACTTCAAAAATTAACATCCCTTTCACTATCAGTTTAAGAATAACCACACCCTCAAAAGCCTGTAAGCTAGCCACTTCATGCCTTTATCTTCCCCCATTTCAAATAGCCAATTTCTAATTTGTCCATACCTATCAAACCAACACTCCTCAGAAGGAAGGTTGGGCAATCTACTTCCATAGTGATACTGCCTTGGAAACCCAGGGAAGGGTCATTATGAGTCAGATCTGACTG
>NW_006922777.1:94320-96044 GCF_000298275.1 Orycteropus afer afer
AATCTGCATCCATAAACAAGCAAAGTCCAGTCCAGTGCAAGCCATCAAATTGCAGCAACTTAACATCAGCTCAGTGTCAAACATCTTCCTCTTCATTTTGTCAGGTTCTGGCCAGCTTAGCTCTAGCCATTCCAGCTAGGTCATGGGTTCCAGCTACCAAGTTTGGGAGTCACACTCTTCCCTTCACTTCAGACCAGCCAGCACCATCTTCTCTCACATCCTCTGTCCTTGGGGACTATTCCAATGCCTATAGGCTCACAACTCCTGGCACTTCAGACTAGCTAGCTCTTCCTCTCATCCTTAGCCTCTGTGGCCTATGTCAAAGAGTACTAAACTCAGCCCATTTCTTCATTGCTGCTCTTCCTCCATTTCCACCAGGTGGTCACATGCTACTGTTGTTGTTATGTGCCCTCAAGTCAGCCCCAACTCATAGTGACCCCTCCTTGGGTTTCCAAAGCAGTATCACTATAGAAGTAGATTGCCCAACCTTCTTTCCAAGGAGTGGCTGGTGGGTTTGAACCTCCAGCCTTCTGGTTAGCAGTCAAGTGCCTTAGACACACGTGAGCAGTATATAAACCTCCTACTAGCTGGCTTCCTTTAACTCATAGTCCTGGAAGGGGTTCCTCTCATGAACCATGACTTTCCTGCCTCATGCACCTAATGCCTAGTTGCTTGCTCAAACTTCAAAAAGCCAAATAATCATTTTTTTTTTTTTTTTTTTCTCTCTCTCTCTTTCTCTTCAGGTCCTTTCTTCAAATCCAAATCTTCTGTTCTCTCAGTAGCTTTGGTGGGTCTTTTCAAATGAAAATTTACTCACTCAGCAGGCTCTGGGTGGAGCTCAGGTTTTCTACCTAAGCCCCCTATGCTCTACACACAGGGATTGAAACAAAATCTTGTGTTTCTGCTGGGCTGATTCTACTTCACCTTTTAACATATCCAAGCAAGTATCAGCTGGAGACGGACTTACACGCTCTCTCTTATCCATACCCTGTAATCATTTCTAACATACAAGTAGGTGACACATGATGTATTTATAATATACTGATAAATTTCAAATAAAATTAGAAATATTGTATTAAAATATTTACTACAGACTAATATTGTTGCTGTTATGTGCCATCGAGTCAGACCCCACTCATAGTGACCCCGCCTTGGATTTCCAAGGCAGTATCACTACGGAAGTAGAATGCCCAACCTTCCTTCTGAAGAGTGACTGGTGGTTGTTCAAACCACCAGCCTTCTGGATAGCAGTCAAGTGCCCTAGGCACTATGCTACCAGAGCTCCTATATAGTACTGTATGCAACAATAAATCATTTCTATGGTTTAGAGGACATGATTTATTCTTGTATGCAGTATTATACAAAATATAACAAAATAAGGAAACTAAATCTTTTGTATCTATTCTTTATCATGAAAACGACAGTTTAAAACTGTAAAGTGACTAAAAAACTCAATATCTTGAATTGTAAGAGTACAAACTAGAAAGATTTTCTTTGGATAAAAACACTAATAATTGATTAGGATGTATTTGAAGGTAAGTGACTCTTTAGGGGGGATTAATTACGTTTAAAAATATCTAAAATTAAGTAACTAGCAAGAGAAATATTTCACTATTTTTTATATATATCTTCTTCACAAGAACTCTGAAAACAGTAGTTGTTGTTGTTGTTGTTATGTGCCGTCAAGTCGGCCCCGACTCATAGCGACCCCTCCTTGGGTTTCC
>NW_006922777.1:96218-99019 GCF_000298275.1 Orycteropus afer afer
GACATACATTGAAGCATATGGCATTTGTTTCTAGTGGTGTTTCTGAAATGGCTGTAGGAAGGACAGGCTGCTTGGAAGAAAGCTGGATGAAAAGTAGAGGACAATCTTATTTTTAAAATTGGTGCACAAGCAATGAGATCTAGATATATGAAAAGTCCTGAAAGAAGGGGAAATTTCTGAAGTGACATCAACAGATATTTTTCACTGAGATCATCTGCTGTATCTGACCTCTGGTCAGAGATGAGAATTTGGGTTTGGCTCCAGTCGAAGAGTGCTTCTCTGCTTCAGAAAAATCAACCAAACTGTGGCACTCCAACAGAGTTGAAATGAAACATGGGAAGATTTCTGAACCTCAGATAAAAATTCAGGGCACTTTTACTCCTAAAAGTACCTGTCAAATTCTAACACTGAGTGGTATTGGAAGCTAAAGAAATAAATAGATCTAGCAGTCTTTTCCTCAAACATCTAAAGAGCATTTATGAAAAACCTACAGAAATACCTAGAGACTCTCAATGTTAAGAAAATACAAATCCTGTCCCCCATGCCAGGTTACTAACTGTACCTTTGGAGAGTCACACACTAGCTATTTCCAGAGGTAGGCTGAATCTATCTAAATACAACTCAGTTTTAATTAAACACAATTCCAGATTTGATTAAGGTAATCAGCCAACTTCTATCTGCATATCAGAGAAAATGATGATAAATTATCAGAAGCAGATAAAGTTTTTAAAACAATATCTGGCATTAAGCACAAGTGAACAAGCATATCAATGTATACAGTTATAAAACTGATAAAAAGATAATAGAATTAAAACTAGAAGTAACCCAGAATACATGTGTAAGCTGGTGATGGCCATAAATACATTGTTATCATCTTCAAGAGTATAGTAAAATGGATAAAATAATTTCAAACAGGTAGATTGCAACAGCTATTTAAAATCTCTAAAAAGAAATCAATGAACAACAAAATACCTCCTTTTTGTGGATTTTGAACTCATAATAATTTTGCCTGTGTTTAATTTTCTCAGTGTTAAATGAAGAGGTCAAATACAGGCTTACTATTATTCTACTTCTTGAATTTCACTGACATTCTTGAGTCTGTGGTTTGATATTTTTATTGTTTTGACAAAATTACATAAAATATTATCAAAATTTAAGAACTCAGTAAATCATCTTAATAGAAATAGAAGACTAGGTGAAATCTAGATCAATAACAAATACCTCAAATGAAGCAGATAAATCAAAAAAGAAAAATGGGGCCTAGGACATATATGAGACACAGTCAAAAGTTCTAATATTCCAGAGAGTTCCAATAAGATGGTGGAATAGCACAAAGACTGCACAGACCCTCTTCAACAAAGAAAAGGGGAACCAATTAACACAGACACAGAAGATAATCCTGGAGCCCTGACCTTTCAAGGGAAGGATATAGAAGTGGACTAAACTCCAACAGCAGAAGAATATGCATGAAAATACCAAAAACAGAGACATACAGAGCTGCGGTCTGGCAGAGATCCTGAGGGCACAGACAGCTTGGATATTCTGAGTGGTGGTAGGACCTAAGAATTAACTTAAAAATCATCCCTGCTAGCCAGCAACTGCAAGGAAGACTGCTCTGGTGGCTTGGGGATAAAAGGCAAAGCAGCAAAGAGGACAGCGGACTGAGCTGTGAACTTTTGTCTGTCTGGAGAACAACGCCATTTTGAATGCTTACAAGCAGATGACCATTTTGGATATTTAAATGGACAGGGTTCCCCAGATTCCAGAGACTTAAGAACAGGCTGTGCTTGCTGGGAACCGCAAAGTCCACAGGGACTACTGAAAGGGTGTGACATTGCTCTTGTTAGTCTTATATCTCACACACTCTTGGTGAATGGAGGTGCAGCCATCCCTCACTCCCACCCACCTTTTAGGAGGCAGGAATTCCATCCCAGTCTGTGTGCTCTGATGGAGCCTGGGTATCCTGCCCTACCCTGTCCAGATTTTTTTTTCTCTTTTTCTTTTTTAGTTTGTTTTTGTCTGTTTTAAAACTACTACTATTATTATTACTTTTGTCCTTTTTATTATAATTCTTTATTCTTCCCTTCCCAGGTTCTAATTTTCACTTTTTCTCTTTGCCTTCTCTCTGGTTCCAATATATATATATATATATTTTTTTTTTTTTCCTTTCCTGTGGGTAACCCTATTCCTTGTTTTTCTTTTTGCATTTCTCCCAGTTTTTTTTTTTTTATTATTATTCTCCTTCTCTACTTTTTTTCTCTCAAGGTCCTCACCCCAGATACTGTGGTGTTTATTGTTTTGTTTTGTTTTTGTTTTGTTCCCTTTTCTCTTTTTTGGTTACTGTTCCTGTGTAATTACATGGTGTGTTTTTTATCCATTTTTACTTTTTTAATTGTTATTCAGTAGTTATTTTTGTCTAACTATGTTGGAGACAGCAACAGTCCCTATACAACACAACTACAACCCACACATTCTGCAGCTTCCCTTACTGTGTGAGAGTCACCACCCCTTTCTCCACCAACAGGCCTACAATAAACAATCAAAATAAAAGCCTGACTCACCCTTGGCTGCTCTTCACAAACAGTTAACAGAGATCTAAATACAGCAATGTCATGATGTCTCAGAGACAACAGACCATCACAGTCCACATAAAGAAGATAATGTGGTAGAAACAAGGAAGCAGGATACAGATCCAGAACACATCCCTGAGGAAGAAGCAGCATTTGAATTCCCTCATAAGGAATTCAAAAGCCTTGCATTTAGATATCTTCAAAGGATTGAGAGATAGATCAAGGAAAACA
>NW_006922777.1:99294-100739 GCF_000298275.1 Orycteropus afer afer
TGATATGATGAAAGATGAGAATATATCCATTCAGGAAATCCAATGAATGCCAAACAGGATAGACCCCTGTGGCAGTTATGTTTGTGTGTCAACTTGGCTGGGCCTGGTTGAGTGGCTGGGCAGCTGGTGGTTGTTATTCCCCATGATGACACTGGCAATCAACTCCATGGGAGGATACTACAAGCAGCTGAGTAGCTGCCTTTGGGATGTTGTCTGCTTCCTGTCTATAAGGAGAAGCCTTAGGAATGGTCTTCAGCTTCTGGCACACTTGGACCCTACGTGAGCTTTGTCATTTTACTCAGCAGCCTGCTATGCTCTGCTGACCTTGGGAATTACAATGGATTTAAATTAATGGCCTGCTTTGTGGTTTGGTAACATCAGGACTGTGCCTTTTTCCTTGTCAACCTTGAGGCTTCTCAGCCTCAGGAGCCAGCGGCTGTCTGAGTGAAGAAATGCCTCTAGCTCCAGTAGGCTGGGAGCAGAAGGCAGAGCTGGACCCCAAGGTTCAGGGGCTTTCACCCAGCCCCTAGAGCCTGGCACTTTGAACTTAGACTTAAAGCCTCCAAATTGTAAGAATAAACTCCTGTTTGTTAAGGCCATCCCATTTGCGGTATATTCCTGTCAGAGTGGCACCAGGTAACCACAACAACCCCAAAAGAAAATCACCAGGCATATATTCAGCTAACTCATCAAAACCAAAGAATCACTTTCCTTAGGTAATTGTAAATTAAAACAACAATGAGATACTACTAAAATGCAAACATTGTCAATACCAATTATAAGAAGGATGTGGAGCAACAAGAACTCTCATACTTTCATTTACTGCTGAATGTAAAATGATATAGCCACTATGGATGATGGTTTGGTGCTTTTTTACAAATCTAAATATACTTTTAGCATAAAATCCAACAATTGGAATCCCAAATACTTACCAAATTTGTAGGAAAATTCATGTCTATAAAGAACTGCCTGTGAATGTTTATAGCAGCTTTATTTAAAAATCACCCAAACCTGGAAGCATGAATGATGCCAGAGTAAATCCATGCAATGGTATATTATTCAGTGAGGAAAAGAAATGAGCATCAAGTCACAAAAGCACTGGGATAAACCTTAAATGTATATTGCTAAGTAAAAAAAGCAAATCAAAAAACTTCTATACCATATGATAGTAATACGATGTTATGGAAAAAGCAAAAACATAGACATGTTAAAGTGATCAATGATTGCCAGGAATTTGGGGGCATTGGGTAAAGATTACATAGCTAAAGCACAAGGAACTTTTAGTGCAATGAAGCTATTGTGTATGGTATTGTAATGGAGTATTCATAATTAAATTTTATTCTCAAACAGACATCTTGAAATTCTAATCCCTGAACCTGTTAATGTGATCCTGTTTGGAAACAGGTTTTCCTTTGGTATGTTAATTTGGTCATGCTGGGTGGTGG
>NW_006922777.1:101731-106498 GCF_000298275.1 Orycteropus afer afer
TTTTATTACAATTGTCATTATTATTACTACTGTCCTTTTTATTATTATTCTTTATTCTAGCCTCACCAGGTTCTAGTTTTCAGCTTTTTCTCTCTTCCCTGTTCCTGATTACCATTTTTTTCTTTCTCATGGTGAACCCCATTCCTTGTTTTTCTTTTTGCATTTTTCACATTATCAGTTCATTATTCTATTCTGCCTCTTTTATTGTCCTTCACCCCATATATTGCATTTTTTTTCTTTTTCCATTTTTTGAAATTATTCCTGTGTGTTTATGCAGTGTGCTTTTTGTTCACTTGCTTTTACTCTTTTGATTTTTTTTAAAGTCTGTGTATTTCATATATTTTTGCAAGAAACTTAGAATATTTCTATGTAGTCTTTTTTTCTCTCCATTTAATGTTCTAGGAGATCTTTCTCCTTGCAAACATTTAAATAGCTGTAAAATACATTCACAGGAATAAACCATACTTCATTTAACCATTCTCCTGCAATTTTTTATTATGGAAGTATGAGCCTTTCCAGGCTCCCTTTTTCCCCCTTTTTAAATGCATTTTATTGAAATATAATTTATTTACAGTGTAATGCACAAAATTGAAGTAACAAGAGTAAATGCTTTGTTTTTGTTTTGTTTTGTAGTGTCCCCTCCCCTCTCCTGCCACCCCTGGTAACTGATAAAGAAAGTTCCCTTCCATATTTAAACCTTTCCTTGTCTTTTTACAGTAATGAATGAATACTATATTTGTCTATTTGTGATTGACTTCTTTAACTCAGCATAATGTCCTACAAATTCATTCTGTTATGCAGATATTTGCAGATTCTACATTATTCTTTAAGGTTGCATAATATTCCATTGTGTGTATGTACCACTGTTTGGTTATCCATTCTTCTGTTGATGTGCACCTAGGTTGTTTCCATCTTTTTGCTATTGCAAATAGTGCTGCAGTGAACATGGGTGTGCATGTATGTGTTCTTGTCCTAGCTCTCACTTCTAAGGAATTGCCATACTGTTTTCCATAGTAGTTGTATCATTTTACAGTCCCACCAGCCAGTGTCCAAAAGACTCCCTTTAGCATCTCTTGTAAGGTTTGTCTGGTTTAAACACTTTCCTTTAATTTTGGCTTACCTAGAAATGTCCTATTTTCACCATCACATTTGAGGGACAGTTTTACCTGGTATATAATTCTTGGTTGGAAATTTTTTCTTTCAGGGTTTTATATAGACCATTTTGTTGTCTTCTCACCTGCATGGTTTCTGCTGAGAAATCCAAGCTTAGTCTTATTGCTTGTCCCTTGTATGTAAATTTTCATTTTTCTCGTGCTGCTTTTAGGATTGTTTCTTTGTCTTTGGTTTTTGTGAGTTTGAGGATGATATGTCTTGGTGATTTTGTTTGGGAGGTCTATCCTGTTTGGGATTCATTGGACTTCTTGAATGGATATATTTGCATCTTTTATCATACCAGGGAAATTTTCTTCCAACAAAACTTTGACAATTTTATCTGTGGCTTTATTTGTCTCTTCCTGTCTGGAATATCATTTACATGTAGGTTATTCCTTTTGATAGTATCCTACATGAACTTTAGGCTTTCTTCATTGTGTTTTGATTATTTTTCTGATTGTTCCCTTTCCAAAGAAGTATGGAGGTATTTGTCTTCAATCTCACTAGTTCTGTCTTCTATTGACTCAATTCTACTCCTTTGCCCATTCAATGAGTTATCTATTTCTGAAAATTTAGTATTAATCTTCTGAATTTCTGTGTAGGTTTTATATCATTTCTAATTTTTCATTTATTTTGTCATTTTGTTCTTGTATTGTCTTTCCACATTGTTCTAGGGTTCTCTCTGTGTTTTCCTCAGTTTTGTCAGTGTTTTCCTTGATCTGTCACCCAATTCGTTGAAAGCACCTACATATAATTCTCTTGAACTCCTTATCAGGGAGTTCCAATCCTGCATCTTTCTCAGAGATATGTTGTGGTTTGGTATTGTGGTCCCTTATTTCTCTTGCTTTATCTTGCTTCTCTGTGTGGACCGTGATGCTCTGTTATCTCTGTGGCTTTGTGATGTTTTTGTGTTTATATTTAATTGGTGATTATATGTTGGACTGACTTGCCCATGATGTTTTGTTTTCTTTGTTGTTTGTATGTAATCTATATAAGCATATTATTGTTATATGCTCCTCTATTTGCTAGTTGGCAGCACTTATACACTCACAACCTGTCTCCTTTCCCATTGTCTGCCTCCCATATGTCCCTGTGGTCCTTGGCAAATGGAGCCTATTCTTAGGTCTCTTGAATCTGAATAAGAATGACCACTACTTGTAAACATTCAAAATGGCTACTTCCTCAGTCACTTAAAATATCCAAAATGGCCACCACTTGTAAACATTCAAAATGGCTGCACCCTCAGTCAATTTATATATGCAAAATGGCCACCGCTTGTAAACTTGCAAAATGGCTACACCCTCAATCACTTTAAATATCCAAAATGGCCACTGTGAGTAAACAATCAAAATGGTTGCACCCTCCAGACACCTGAAAGTCCACAGTTCAGGTTGTCTTCCTCCTTGATGTTTCCATTCATAGTCAACCAGCACAGTTGTGCCTGCAGACCTAGGTGACCAGTACTGATCTTTAGTTCAATTGTCATATCCCAACACCACTTGGAAATATTAAGGCTTTAGGTCCTGTTAGAGTAGCTGACAGTCAACTACTTCTACCATCTCTGCATTCATTGTTTTCATTCAGGTTTTCCACTAGTTGGTGCCTAATCCATTTCTGTATACTTCTTTTAAAAGCTCAGAGCCCCAGGATCATCTTTTGTATTATGTGTCAATTGGTTTCTCTTTTCTTTGTTGAAAAGTGTCTGTGGAGATTTTCTACCTATTCCACAATCTTACTGGAAGTCCTTAGATGGTTTTATGATCATTGTTTTGGAAGAACTAAGTGGGAGACAGCAACCTTGGCCATACAGTGCAACTGCACCCAAATTTCTTGCATCTCCAGTTACTAGTGAAAGCCACCACTTCCTTCTCCACCAACTAACCAATGATAAAGAGCCACCGAAAAGAACCTGACTCACCCTTAACTGCTCTTAACAAACAGTTAACAGAGATCTAAATACAACAATGTTGCAATGTCTTGGAGACAATAGATGAACACAGTCCATACAAAGAAGAAAGATAAATTGATAGGAACAAGGGAGCAGGATGCATACTCAAAACACATCTCTGAGTAATAAGCAGCGTTGGAACTCCCTGATATGGAATTCAAAAGAATTATACTTGGATATTTTCAAAGTATTGAGAGACAGATCAAGGAAAACACTGACAAAATTATGGAAAATGTAGACAAAACCCTAGAAGAATTTTGAAAAAAAATACAAGAACAAATTAACAAAATCAATGAAGAATTAGAAATGATACAAATTCTACAGATAGAAATCCAGAAGATTAATATAAGTTTTCAAAAATAAATAACACACTGAAAGGGCAAAGGAGTAGAACTGATGCAATGGAAGACAGAATTAATGAGATTGAAGACAAATACCTGAATACTTCTTTGGAAAGGGATCAATCAGAAAAAAAGATCAAGGGAAAATGAAGAAAGCCTACGGTTCAAGTGGGATTCCAGAACAGGAAGAGAAAAAGAAAACCACAGAGAAAATTCTCCAAAATTTGTTGGAAGAGAACTTCCCTGATATGATGAAAGATGAGAATATATTTATTCAGGAAGTCCAATGAACCTCAAATAGGATAGACACCCAAAAGAAAATCACCAAGACATATCATCATCAAATTCATCAAACCAAAGATAAAGAAAGAATCCTGAAAACTGCATGGGAAAAATGAAAAGCTGCTTACAAAGGAAAACCAGTAAGACTATGTTCTGCTTTCTCAGAGAAAACCATGCAAGTGAGAAGGCAATAGCATGGCATATATAAAACCCTGAAAGAGAAAAATTACCATCCACTAATTATACACCTGGAAAAATTTTCCCTCAAATATGATGGCAAAAATAGGAGATTTCCAGATAAGCAGAAATTAAGGGAGTTTTTTATAACCAGATCAACATTACAAGGGATACTAAGGGGATTCCTTTGAAGAAAGCACCAATAATAGCAAACAACAACTTACCATTAATACACAAGATGACATAACATAGAAACTGACACAGCTATGGAAGTATCCAAAGTAAATTAAGCTTAAAAATTTTAAACAGGGAACCAGAGACTTTAATTGGCAAATGAAGACAGCTTCAAACCAAAAGGAAGGGAAAAATAGTGTAATTATAGAAATGGCAAATGGTGAGGAAGTCAAGAGTGTTGCAAGATAGAATGGACTGTTCTAACCTTGGGGAGAAAATTATAAATCACAAGGTAACCTCAAAGAAAAATGATAAACCTTCACATCAAAAGAAAAAAGAAGACTAACACTAACATTTAGCAAATATTAAAACAATAGCAACAAAGGAAATGATAACACAATTCAAAAACATACTGAGCTCATCACAGAAAATTATATGGAACAAAGAAGGAATACCATGAAAAAACATAACAACATGACAGCAACCATTCATATTTGTCAATAATTACGCTGAATGTCAATGGATTAAATGCATCACTCAAGAGATGGAGAGTAGCAGACTGGATAAGAAAACCTATCCCATCAATATGCTGTCTACAAGAGACACACCTTAGAGACAAAGACAAAAATAGACTAAAAATCAAAGGTTGGAAAAAGATATATCAAGCAAATGGCAACCAAAACAGAGCAGGAG
>NW_006922777.1:124433-125399 GCF_000298275.1 Orycteropus afer afer
AAGAGTGCTGTCTCTTTAAATAACCAAAATAGTCAAGCTGCTTTTTAAACCTACAAAATGGTGGCATCTCCGGACTGGTAAAAGTCCACAGCTCAGTCCACCTTTCTCTTCACCTTCTCCGTTTGTTCCCCGGCCACCGTGCACAGCCCACCATGCAGTCCCTGGCTAGCAGGGTGATTTTTAGGTTAATTCTTAAATCCTACCACCACTTGGGAATGTTCAAGCTGTCTGTGCCATTAGGATCACTCACAACTGCTGCCAGACCAAAGCTCCGTATGTCTCCTTTTTTAGTATTTTCACACAAATTCTTCTGCTAGTTGGGGTTTAGTCCACTTCTATATCCTTCCCTTTAAGGCTTAGGTTCCAGGATTATCTTCTGTGTCTGTGTTTATTGGTTTCCCTTTTATTTGTTGAGGAGGGTCTGTGCAGTCTTTCTGCCTAGCCTGCCATCTTTTGCCAATCTCCCCAAATCTTAATAAATTTAAAAACATTGAAATAGTGCAAAGTATTTTGTCAGATCACAAGGCTATCAAATTAGAAATCAACAATAGGAACATCAGTGGAAAAAAATCAAACATATGAAACTGAACAACCCCCTCCTTGAGAACAACTAGGTAAGAGAAGAAATTAAAAATTACTTAAAAAATTCCATGAATCAAATGAGGATGAAAACACAACATACCAAAATCCTTGGGACACAACTAAAGCAGTGATCAGAGACCAATTGATAGCAAAAAAGGTACACATTAAAAAGAAGAAAGAGGCCAAATCAACACTTTAAACCAACATCTACCACAATCAGAAAAAGAACAGCAAGAAAACCACAGTCACCAGAAGAAAGGAAAAAATAAAAATTCAAGCAGAAACCAATGAAGCAGAAAATAGAAAGATAATAGAAAAAAATCAACAAGTCTAGAAGCTGTTTTTTTGAAAAGATTAATAAAATTGACAAACTACTGGCAAATT
>NW_006922777.1:126584-128850 GCF_000298275.1 Orycteropus afer afer
GAATAAATTTTACCAGGGACACAAAAGACCTATAGAAAGAAAACTATAAAACACTACTTCAAGAAACTATAAGACATGTACATAAATGGAAGAATAACCCATGCTCATGGATAGGAAGATTAAATATTGTGAAAATATCAATTTTACCCAAAGCTGTCTATACATTCAATGCAATCCCAATCCAGATCTTATCAGCATTCTTTATGGATATGGAAAAACTAATCACTAATTTTATATGGAAAAGAAAGAGACCTCAAATAAGCAAATCATTGTTGAAGAAGAACAACAAAGTAGGAGGTCTCACACTCCCTGATCTTAAAATCTGCTATACAGCCACCATAGTTAAAACTGTCTGGTATTGGAACAAAGACAGACACATACACCTATGGAATAGAATTGAGTACCCAGAAATAGATCCATCAACATTTGGTCAGCTGATCTTTGAAAAAGGGCCAAAATTAATTAAATGGGGAAGAGAGATTGTCTGTTTAACAGATTGTGCTGGCAAAACTGGATATCCATTTGCAGAAAAAAGAAACAAGATCTGTACCTCACACCATACACAAAAACAAACTCCAGATGGACAAAAGACTTAAATGTGAAGCCTAAGATTAAATAGTTCCTCAGAGATAAACTAGAGGCAAATTTAGGGGCCCTAATACATGGCATAAATAGAGTATCAAGCATTACCCAAAATACACAATCAGCAGAAGAGAAACTAGATGAACAGGACCTTCTGAAAATTAATTTGTATGTGCTTCCAAAGAGTTCTCCACAAGAGTCAAAAGAGAATGTACAGATTGGGAAAAAATATGTGGCAATGACATATCTTACAAGGGACTTATCTCTAGAATTTATAGAAAACTCCAAAATATCATCAAGAAAAGCACAAATAATCCAAATAAAAAATGAGCAGAAGACATGCATAGACACTCCACCAAAAAGGATATTCAGGCGGCCAACAAACATATGAAGAAATGCTCTCAATCTTTAGCCATTGTTGTTGTTGTTGTTGTTGTTATGTGCCTTAGAGTCAGACTCGACTCATAGCGACCCCTCCTTGGGTTTCCAAGGCATTATCACTACAGAAGTAGATTGCCCAAACTTTCTTCTGAGGAATCCCTGGTGGGTTTGAACAACCAGCCTTCTGGTTAGCAGTCAAGTGCCTTAGACACTATGCTACCAGAGCTCCTTAGAGAAATGCAAATCAAAACATCAATGAGATACCATTTCTTGCCCCAGAACTAGTAGTATATTTCAACAAGACAGAAAATAACCTATGCTGGTGAGGATGTGGTGAGAATGGAACTCATACACTGCTGGTGGGACTGTCAAATGATACAACCACTGTGGAAAGCAGTGTGTTGATTCTTTAAAAAGTTGGAATTAGAAATACCATTTAATCCAGCCATTCCATTACTGGGTATATATCCTTAAGAAGTGAAAACCAGGACAAGAAAAGATATATACACATCCATATTCATCACAGCACTACTTACAATAGCCAAAAGATGGGAACAACCCAGGTGCCCATCAACAGAAGAATGGATAACCAAACTATGGTACATATGCACAATGGATTACTAAGAAACTCTAAAGAATAATGTAGAATCTGCAAAACACCACATAACATGGATGACCTTAGAAGACATGCTGAGTGAAATAAGTCAATCACAGAAGGCCAAGTTTTATAGTAGTCTTTTATTGTAAAAAGTCAAGGAAAGTTTTATATATGGAAGACAATTTTCTTTGTTGGTAACCAAGGTTGGAAGGGAAAGATAGGGAAAGCTGTTAGATAGGTAGAGACAAGTGTTGATTTGGGTGAAGAGAAGGGCAATGTACAAAATGTGAGTGATCCACATGGTGGCATTAAGGAAGATGAAGACATAGGAAAGTGCATGGAACATACAGGCAACAAAGATGAACCCTTTTGCACATACAGTACTGCATTGTCAGTGACCAATATGGCAGCATTGAGGATGAGAAAGACATAGAGAGGTACATGGGAGGTACAGACAACAAAGATGATCCCTTTTGTACATACAGTACTGCATTGTCAGTGAAGGCTAACATGGGTATATGGGTGGATAGATGGGTGGACAGGCTGAACGATTAGGTATGTCTATGTAATGGGGAGTGTATCCAAGAACATATGTAGGGTTGGCAGACAATGGTCCTATAAGTTTATGTGAATGAGCAGAATTCTAGGTGTATAGTAGAGCTGACAAGGGGCAAGGTTGTGGTCACTGCTTGGTCACAGCCAGCT
>NW_006922777.1:134446-136039 GCF_000298275.1 Orycteropus afer afer
GTAGGATTGCCCAACCTTCCTTCCGAGGAGTGGCTGGTGGGTTTGAACCGCCAGCCGTCTGGTTAGCAGGCAAGTGTCTTAGCCACTATGCATCCTGGCATAGCAGACCATATTGTTGTCTGATTCAAGATGGCCAAAACCAGTTCATTTCAGCTCACTAATTCCTAGGATATCAATTTTTATGCATTCCATTTCATTTTTGACAAATTTCAATTTTCCTAGATTCATACTTTGTATGTTCCATGTTCTGATTGTTAATGGATGTTTGCAGCTATTTCTCCTCCATTTGAGTAGTGCCACATCAGCAAATGGAGGTCTCGAAAGCTTAACCTTATCCATATGAGTAAGGCTGGTTTTACTCTGATAAATCTTTTCTTTCCCAGTCCTATTTTGAGAACCTTCTAACCTAAGTGACTCCTCCTCCTCTGTAATGGACAATGTTTCTGATTATTTATAAAGTTGGGCTATAATGTATCAGGTGGTGTTTCTCTGCTATTCTTAAGGTTTTACCTGGCCAATTCTTTGAGAAATGAATGGCCTCTTCCTTCTTCCTAGTCTGTCTCAGTCTGCAAACCAGGCTGATACGTGTGCACCATGTGCACCCCACTGTGTTTGAAACACCAGTGGCACAGCCTCAAGACTCACAGCAACATGTCACCATGGTAAGACAAACTGACAGGCAAGTTTGTCTCCCTTAGCTGTTGGAAACCTCTCTAACCTCTCCTCACCTCGATCCCTGCAGCTGACTCCTCGCTGTGTCCTGATCGCCCTAGCCTTTATACTCTCCTTTCCCCCACATTCCTCCCTTGCGACTTTTGGGGCATTGCCTGCTTCCCTCTCCTCACCTGGATCCCTGCAGCTGACTCTTCACTCTGTCTGGGACCCCTAGCCTTTATACTTTCCTTTCTCCCACTTTCCCACCTTGTTGCTTGTGAGGCATGGCCTGGGTTCCCTCTCCTCACCTGGATCCCGGCAGCTGACTGCTCAACAATTGTGATATGACTATATATATACACGGACTGAACAATTAAGTAAGTGGATTGTGGATGATGGAATCGACTCTCTTATTGTTCTAGTAGGAAGCTGTAGATAAGAAGGAGAAGGATACAGTGATCCATGTGGTAAAGGATTATATTTGTAGATCAAAGTAATAACTCATTTTGAGCTTAATATATTTCATAGAGTTATGTATATATGTTTATATGCATATACCTATTTACGAGTTAGTAGGCACACACATAAGGAGCTCTAGTTGTATACTGCCTAAGGCATTTGCCTGCTAATCAGAAGGTTGGAGGTTAAAACCCACCAGTTACTCCACAGAAATAAGATGGAGCAATCTATTTTGGTAAAGATTTACCACTGCAGAAACCCAATGGGGGTTGTTAAGAGTTGAAACTGTCTCCTTGGCAGTGAGTTTGGTTAGGTTTTTGCTTTTTGCACACATATATAATTGAGCCCTGGTGGCACAGTAAGAGCTCTGGTGTCACAGTGCCTAATGCATTTGACTGCTAACCAGAAGGTTGAGGGTTCAAACCCATGAGCCACTTCATGGAGGGAAGACAGGGCAATCTACTTCTGTAAAGATTTACC
>NW_006922777.1:136638-138377 GCF_000298275.1 Orycteropus afer afer
CCAAGTAAAAGACAGGCATATGAGCCAAACATTTACATTAGTTAAAGACACTCCTCCGTGAGATCAATTGTGGGAGAACAGAAAGGCTATGTATGCACAGCAAGACAGGTCAGGGGCAGGAGTGTGTGGGAAGGAAGGTCACAAGGAAGAGGTAACTATGGGGAGTAAGTGGGAGGGGAGCTGTTGCATTGTGGGAAATTGTAGTTAATGTCATGAGAAAAAGTATATGTGAGCTGCTGTATGGAAATTGGAAAGTGACTTTGCTCTGTAAACTTTCACCCAAATCACAACACAATTTAAAAAAAAAAATCAGTAGGAAGTTGGGAGATCACAGAATGGAATGCAGAATACACTTGAGAAAAAATAATTGTACTACTTATGTGAGGCACTCTGGTGGCATAGAGCCTAAGGCATTTGACTGCTATTCTAAAGCTTGGTGGTTCAAACCCCTTGCTATGCCATGGAAGGAAGCCTGGGCAAACTACTTCCGTAAAGATTTGTCCCTTCAGAAATCCAACGGGGGTCTCTTTGAGTCAGAATCAACTCCATGGCAGTGAGTTTCCGTTTGGCATATGTGGTGGTTAAGTTCGTGTGTCAACTTGGCTAGGCCTGGTTGTGTGGCTGGGCAGTTGGATGTAGTGTTCCCCATGATGAAACTGGTAATCAGCTTTATGGTGCAATCTACTGAAAGCAGCTGAGTAGCTGCCTTTGGGTATGTGGCCTGCTTCCCATATATAAGAAAGAGTTTTGGGAATGGTTTTCATTTTGTGGCATGCTTGAACCCTGCATTTAGTCATGTCATTGTTCAGCAGCCTGCCATGCTCTGCTGACCTTGGGACTTATGATGGACTTGAATTACTGGTCTGACATGTGGTTTGGTAGCATCAGGACTGTGCTAATTTATTTGTTGACCTTGGGCTTGTTAGCCTCAGCAATCAGTAGCTGCCTGAGTGAAGAGATTCTTCCAGCTTCAGTGGGGCAGATGCAAGAGGCAAAGCTGAAGCCCAAGGTTGAGGGACTTTCACCCAGCCCCTAGTGCCTGGCACTTTAAACCCAGACTTCTAGCCTCCCGAACTGTAAGGGAATAAACTGTTTTTTCAAGCCATCCCATTTGTGGTATATTGCCTGTCAGAGTGGTACTAGGAAACCAGAACAGTATACTACTCATGTATGAAAGGACCTTACAGAGGAGGGTGGGGGTCATCCATTATTGACTTAAATAACTTTGGAAGTGATTAGATTGTGTAAGAGTAAAGCAAAATAAACTGCATAAGTACCATATTCTAGTGATTAGAGAGTATTCTCATGGTTGTACGAATTAACAATTGTGATGTTGTTGTTGTTGTTGTTGTTGTTGTAAGGTACTGTGGAGTAATTTCTGACTCATAGCAACTCCATGCACAGCAGCACGACATCCCGCCCGATCCTGCTCCCACTCTATGATCCTTGCTATACTTGAGCCCATTGTTTCAGCCACTGTGTCAATGCATCTCATTGAAAGCTTCCCCCTATTTCATCTACCCTCCACCTTACCAAGCATGACATCCTTCTCCAGGGAATGGTCCCTTCTGACAACAAGACCAAAATAGGTGACAAGAAGTCTGGCCATTCTCACTTCCAAAGGGTATTTTGGCTGCACTTCCTCCAGAACAGATCTGTCAGTTCTTTCAGCAGTCCATGGTAATTTCAGCATTCTTCACCAGCACCACAACTCAAAAGCATCAACTCTTCTTTGGTCT
>NW_006922777.1:142687-151819 GCF_000298275.1 Orycteropus afer afer
GTCCAACATTTCTAACAGTAGTAGAGAAAATTTGAATGTTGCCTCAAGGTAAAATATAGAGGTTCAATAAGGAATTAAGGAATGACTAGAATCAAGAATTTTCTGGCCAATGAAAATGAAAATGGAGTCTGAGGCACAATTATTACACAGACGTTTATATAGAGTTTAGACAAAGAACAAATTTACAGTATCTAGAGGTCAGAGGTGAGTTTTCTCACTATGGGATTGTCAGTGCTGGAATTAAAGCACGTAGGTGCTGACAGCTGAGTCTGTGAACTGGTGGCAGAACAATGTTAGGATAGAGCTTGTTCTGATATCAGATAGGAAACAGGTTTTCTGACCTTTGATTAACTTATCTCAAGACTTAAGTATCCTGAGAATGTATACTGCAAGTGTGCTTTACAAATATTATATATAAATCAAGCTGCATTGTTTTTACAAGGTAAGAGAAATTGAAAATAATTTATTTCCTAAGAACATTGTACATAAGGAGGTGTCAGATGGTCATTTGTGTCCAACCCCCTCTGGAAACAAGTTATGATCTTCTACTTCTGTTTGACACAGAGAACAAATTGTAGAAAAGAAAAAACTGCTGTTAGAAAAGCAAATTTAAAATTCAACATGGATTTCAGACTCATGAAAGTTAAGATGGAGTTAAGGTTCTGTTTTCAGGCTGTTCTATTTTCAGACTGTTCTGTTTACATATACCACATACCTTAGATTTTAAATTCTCATATGGTACCCAGCAGCCACCCCATGGGAGAAACATATGGGAATCTATTTTCCCTAAAGGAATCCTATGGGGCAGTTCTACTCTGGCCCAAAGGGTTGGTTGGGTCATAGTGGACTACAGCAACAAGGTAGCTGTTTATTTTTTATTTTAATTTGTTTGGTTTAAGCTTTTTCTGGTTCTGCTTCCATCCAATGATATCTCTACAGCAATCAGTACATCCAGAGCCCAGATTTTGGTTTCTCATGTAAGGTGCCATAGAATTAAGTTATTTAAAAAATAATCTAATTAGGTTATATTACCTTTATTTCTTCCCAAGTCCCATAGAACTGCCTGCTGTGAGAAGTCTAGGAAAATATGAAACACATAATTCTAAGAAAAGAATTTGGTAACCAAAAACTACACTCACTCCTCACTTATGGACATGATTAGTTTTCAAAGACCAGGTCATTATGCCAAAGTGGGATTATGCAAGAGGTGGGGTCCATGGTTCCATCTTTGATATTGATCACCACCTTCCACATGGTGCACTGCCTTTTAGGCAACACTGGTGCTTCTTGGGATTCACATGGTGCTATAGCTACCCCTTTGCACATCATGCATTCCCCACCACTGTGGCGCCCACAAGGGTTAAGAGTGGTGGTGGTCAGGTGTTGCTCACTGCCCACTGACTCTTCCCACCCACCCTTGATGGAATCCTGACTCATGCTCTGTCCTCCATAGGCCCTTGCCCTCCTGAAGCTAGGACCCTGTTCTACACTCTGTCTCTCCTGACACCACAGCCCCATGTTGTTGCTGTTGTTGTTGTTAGATGCCCTTGAGTCATCTTGGACTCTCAGTGATCTTATGCACAGCAGGACAGAACACCGCCTGCTCCTGAGCAAGCTCAGCAATCCTTGCTACACTTGAGCCCATTGCCGCAGGCACTGTATCAATCCATCTCATTGAGGGCCTTCCACTCTTTCGTGGACCCTCCACCTTACCAAGCATGACATCTTTCTCCATGAAATGCTCCCTTCTGACAACATGACTGAAGTCGGTGAGATGAAGTCTGGCCATTCTCCCTTCCAAGGAGCATTCCGACTGCATTTCCTCCAGAATAGATCAATTAGTTCTTTTAGCAGTCCATAGCACTTTCACCATTCTTCGCCAGCACCACAACACACAAGCTTCAATTCTTCAGTCTTCCTTATTCATTGCCCAGCTTTCACCTGCATATGAGGTGACTGAAAAAACCATGGCTTGTATCAGGTGCACCTTAGTCCTGAAGGAGACATCTTTGCTTTTCAGCACTTAAAAGAGGTTTTTGTAGCAGATTTGCCCAGTGCAATATATTGTTTGATGTCTTGACTGCTGCATCCATTGGTGTTGATTGCAGAACCAAGTAATATGAAATCTTTGATAACTTCAATATCTTCTCCATTATTGTGATTCTGCTTATTGGTCCAGTTGTGGGGATTTTAAATTTCTTTATGTTGAGATGTAATCCATACTGCAGACTGTAGTCTTTAATCTTCATCAGTAAGTGCTTCAAGTCATCCTGAAGCAAAGTTGTGTTGTCTGCATATCACAGATTGTAAATGAGTCTTCCTTCAGTTCTGATGTTGCATTCTTTTTCATATAATCCAGCTCTCAGATGAATTGTTCAGCATACAGATTGAATAAGTAACCCTGACATACTCCCTTACTGATTTTAAACTATGCAGTATCCTGTTGTTCTTTTAGAATGACAGCCTCCTGGTCTATGTACAGGTTCCTCATGAGCACATGTGCTCTGGAATTCCCATTCTTCTCAATGTTATTCATAATTTATTATGATCCACACAGTCCAATGCTTTTGTATAGTCAATAAAACTGGTGTAATCTGGTATTCTTTGCCTTCAAGTAAGATCCATTGGATATCAGCAATGATATCCCTCATTCCATGTCCTCTTCTGAATCCAGCTTGCATTTCTGGAAGTTCTCTGTCAATGTACTGCAGCAACTGTTTTTTAATTATCTTCAGTAAGATTTTATTTGCATGTGATATTAATTATATTGTTTGATAATTTCCACATTCTGTGGGATCACTTTTCTTTGGAATGGGTATAAATATGAATCTCTTCCAGTCAGTTGGCCAGGTAACTGTCTTGCAAATTTCTTGGCACAGACAAGTGAGTGCCTCCAGCACGACATCCATTTTTGAAACATCTCAGTGGGTATTTCATCAATTTCTGGAGGCTTGTTATTCCCCAATTCCTTCAGTGCAGCTTTGACTTCTTCCTTCTATACCATTGGTTCTTGAACATATGCCATCTCTTGAATTGGATGAACATCGACCAATTCTTTTTGGTACAATGACTTTGTATTCCTTCCATCTTCTTCTGATTCTTCCTGCATCAACAATATGTTGCCCATAGAACCTTTCAATATTACAACTTGAGGTTTTAATATTTTCTTTATTTCTTTCAACTAGAGAAATGCCAAGTATATTCTGCCCTTTTGGTTTTCTAACTTCAGATCTTTGCAAATTTCATTATAATAATTGACTCTGTCTTCTTGAGCTTCTCTTTGTAATCTTCTGTTCAGATCTTTTATCTTGTCATTTCTCCCATTTGCTTTAGCTACGGGTGTACATAATAGGGTGCACTAATATGTAATATTAATCTATAATAGGAGACAAAAAAATGAGAACCAAACAATCCAGGGGGTTAAGAAAATGTACCATACATAAGTCTGGTTAAACATTTCAAAATCAATAAATGTACTTCATTGTATCTAAAGCATAAATAAGAAAAATCATACAGGTTTTCTCCACTATCTCAAAGTAAAGAGTTCCTATGAACAATCTGTAGCAAAAAAAGGTAAAACAAAGAAGTAATAGTCATTAATTTATATGAGAAAAAAAAAATTTAGTATTCCCAAGGCAAAAAAAAAAAATAATCCCTTATTGCACCAAATAATATGTAAAATCTAAAATGATACTAATGTACAATGTTCACAGACTCCATTCAAAGTTATGACGGCTTAATGCTAAAATGCAGAGTGTTGTTCCTAGGGAAGGTGTTTGGCCATGCCACTTTTCACTTTCACTGCTGGGGTTCCTCTTTAATGGCTAGTTGCAACATGGGCACTGAAGTCCAGTTTCACTTTTCACCTGTTTTCGTAAAATCAAAAATCCTCTTGATTGCTTTTGGTTAGAGAAAACTGATATTAATGTAGGTTTTTTGAAAAAATGAAGTGGCATAAAATGAACATTTGAAAAGAGAGTGATAGCTGTCTTATTATATCACGTGATCTAGAATGAATATTTATAAAATTTCCAAACCAGTTTGTTAAAAATCTCAGAAAAATTGATAACATTTATTTAAAAAAAAAGAAAAAAAACTCCTAGCACAATACTTAATGTTAGACGTTCCTGTTTCACAAATGCCTTTCTCTTTGTGTTATGAAACAGCATCTGCATTTTGCAGCACTGCTTTCTGGCTGTATCCATTGATATGTTTATTAAAGATATGTTAGCATGGTATGTTTGTATGTGTGAGTGTATGTGTGTGTGTGAGAGAGAGCGAGAGAGGGAGAAAGAGACAGAAAGAGACAGAGAGATAGTGAGAAGGGGGCATTCTCTGATGAACTAATTAAGCCTCAGTGTTAGGTTGGTATAATCTGTATGTTGTTGTGTTGTTGCTATGTGCTGTTGAATCAGCCCCGACTCATAGTGACCCTATGCACAACAGAAGGAAACACTGCTCAGTCCTGTGCCATCCTCACATTTGCTGTGCTTGGGCCCATTGCAGCAGCCACTGTGTCAATTTATATCATTGTGGGTCTTCCCCTGTTTTGTTGACACTCTACTTTACCAAGCATGATATACTGCTCCAGGATCTTGTTCTTTCTGACAACGTGTATATCTACATAATCTACATGGTGTTGCTGTTGTTATGTGCCATTGAATCAGACCAACTCATAGCAACCACTCCTGGGGTTTCTGAGGTGGTATCACTATGGCAGTAGATTGCCCAACCTTCCTTCAGAGGAGTGGCTGGTGGGCTTGAACCGCCAGCCTTCTGGTTAGCAGTCAAGTGCCTTAGGCCCTATGCTACCAGAGCTCCTCATAATCTACATAGGCTCTTTAAATTAATTTCTGATATAAAACATTCTTCCTTAAGTGTAAAATACTAATTGATGTATAGCAACAGAGAAATTTGTATATATTTTTAAAGTATTCCTCAATCCCTAACATGAATACTTATTCCTATATATGTACATTGTTAGGCCATTAGGAACACTATGTTTTAGTAAAATATTAACATTATGTTGGATAATAAAGATTTTTCAGAGCTTTATAAAATGGAATGAATACTTGCAGAATTCACAAATCATCTAATTGCAACACTTTTATGCCCTGGTGGTGTAGTGCCTAAGGCATTTGACTGCTAACCAGAAGACTGGTGGTTCAAATCCACCAGCCACTCCTTGGAAGGCACCTTCTGCAATCTACTTCTGTAGTGATACAACTTTGGAAACTCAAGGAGGGGTCGTTATGAGTCAGACCTGACTCAACGGCAGTCAGTTTATGCCATGAAAACATGAAGTATTGGATTTTAAATATTAATTCATAATAGAACGTTTTAAAGAAAGAAAAACAGGAAAAGAGTTAATTTGAAAGACTGAAGTGATTTCAGCAACACATGAAAGAACATCATGGATATAGTTTATACATTAAAGGATGAAAATCTGGAAGTAGATTGACGACACATGACTTTATAGTTGACTTAATCATAATCATAATGTAAAATAAAATAAATGGATACGTATTAGGGTAATCATAAAGGTACATTTATTTGTAAGTTTGAGTGGTTTCCTTTGATAAAAGCAAAAATTATTTTTTTAAGGTAATAAAAACAAATTTTTGAATTATACCCTTCAAGGCTTGTTTCACTTGCTTATTTCTTAGGGTATATATAAAAGGATTTAAGACAGGTGCAACTGAAGTGTTGAGCACTGCTATCCCTTTGTTTAAAGTACCCTTTCCTCTGCAGAAGGTTTTATATACATAAAAATGCAGCTGCCATAAGAGAGAGAGACAACAATCATGTGGGAGGAACAGGTAGAAAAAGCCTTCTTTCTCTGCTCAACAGAAGGGATCTTCAGAATTGTTCTTATGATATATATATATAGGAGAGCACCACCAGAGCCAATGTAAATAGCAGTATCATAATGGCTGAAATAAAACCTAACAGTTCTAGGGCCCGTGTGTCTGTGCAGGACAGTTTTAGTAGAGGAGAGTAGTCACATCCAAAGTGGTCAATAATATCGGCATCACAAAATTCTAACCTCAAGCCCACGATCAGTCCAGGAGTGATTGTTAACAACCCACCCAACCAACAGGTAACAACCAGCTGTGTGCAGACTCTGTTGTTCATAATGATTGTGTAGTGAAGGGGTTTGCAGATAGCCACATAACGATCATAGGACATGACAGCCAACAGAAAAAACTCTGATGCACCCAAGAAGATGACAAAAAATAATTGTGTCATACAAGCATTATAAGAAATTGTTTTATCCATAGTCGCAATGCTGAATAGGTACCTAGGGATCCAGACAGATGTGAATGACATTTCTAAAAATGAAAAATTCTGAAGGAAGAAGTACATGGGTGTTTTGAGGTGGGAATCCAGTAGAGTTAGCAGGATAATGGTCAGATTTCCAGTGACACTCAATAAATATGTGAGAAAAAGAAAAAGGGAAATTACATTTTGCCAGTTAAGATCATCAGTTAGTCCTACAAGAATAAATGTTGTCACCATTGTATGATTTCTCATGGTTAAATTCCTTTAGACTTCCTACAGAGCTGGAAAAAAAAATTACTTCTAAGTTTAAAAATGCATTACTGTATGTAAATTTAAAAGCTATGTTTAGAATAGAGTAACACACTTTAAATTCATAAGCTCTCTTGCTCCTATGATTTTCACCATTTCGCACAGCAGTCAGAAGTGAGGATCACTCCTGTTTATTTCATCTCCTTATCTGGAAACTCATTTTCTAAATCGTCCTTTCAGATCTTCTTTGATTTGCAAAGTGGTGACTTTGTTCTTACCTATGAAAAGCATCTGTAAATTTCTCTGGTTTAAAGCTTTATCCAACATACTGAGATATAATTTCTGCAATATTGCTGCAGCCACAAAAAGAAAAAAAATATTAGGTTAAAACAATCTTTTGCTCAGCCTTTTTCAGTATGCTATGTCTACTTTGTATTATTTAACATTCAAAACAGCTAATGGGGAAAAATTTTTATAGTAAATCTTAAAAAATTACTATTTTCTAATGATATATTTCTAGTTAATCTTGGATTTTTTGATACTAGCAATGAAAACTTCTTTCACTACAAACACATTTTGAAATTTAGGAGAATGTGAATGTATAAATTTCAGATTGAAATTTTACATGAAATATGGAAATACATTAATCAATTGTTCAGTTTCAATTTCATGAACAACTTTACCAGTGCAAGAAATACTAATTTCTATTCGGTAATAACAATGTTCATAAGCCTTTATTAAACACAAAGAAACGTATCCAAGGAAAATTTTTTAAAAGTACTAAAAATGTTTGTTCATGAACTGTTCTAATAGACAAATACAGATGTTCTCTTAGTTATGTACATTGAAACTTCATCGTGAGTCGCATAAGTATTTTCTTTGATTGTGGTTCTGAATTTAATTGGTTTAATTTTATGCTCAAGTGCTCACAACATAATGCATTCTGTGGTAATTACTTTGTACACAAAACAAGAGAATACTAAAAGTACTTACATTCCAATAATTCAACAAGGTTTTCTTTCACTGATACATTGTGATTTTTTTCTTTTGTATCACTAACCTAAAAGGTCATAGGAATAATTTTTGCATTAAAACACTTATATAATTTATATCTTTCAAATCCGTACTTTTTCTTTGCTTTCTTCATCTCATTGGGGACCTTGTTCACATTAAAATCCACAAACATTTAATAACCAATGTAAACTGCGTTGAAACTCTTTTTCTTTCCAATCAGTACACAGGTGGCATTTTCAGAATATTTCTGATTTTCCTTTAAATAAGAATGTATAATGTCCAAGTTCCTCCTAACAGAAGTAATTAAGTTATTTACAAGAAATCAATCAATAATGGTAGATTTTTTTTCCACTAAGTTTTCTGAATCTCCCTTGAACTCATCACCATATATTTCTCTCTGCCTTTAATATGAAGAGGATTTTCACTCTGTTATAAGGCTTCAGGAATTCTTGTGAAGAAGGAACTAATTGACTATCGTCATCATGGACTTTAAAAACAAAAACGAAATAAGAGAGTTAAGTGTGTCTTTATGGGATCTACTGGGAAATCAAAAAGGTTAATATTAAAATGGTGTCTAATTCCCATAGTGGGGCTTAAAATGTTTTGTTCATAACTTGAGGGACCCCTGGGTGACTCACACGGTTAAGTGCTATACTGCTAACTGAAACTCTGGTAGTTTGAACCACCCAGGCACTTCGGTAGATAGGCCTGGTGGTGATCCCCTTCAGAAATGTCCTCACCTTGAAAATCCTATGGAGCTGTTCAGTTCAGACCCTATGGGTCTACCTTGAGTTGGAATTTACATGAGGGGAACTAACAACAGCAAGAATTTACAACAGGAAGCTTTTCAAAGTATCTGAGCTGAGACTGGTCCCAAGAGAAGAAAATTGGAGCTCTCCCATTCTCCATTGGAAAAAGAAAATGGAGACAGTAATGTTTACTTCTGTTGACAACATTGTCAAAAACCCTTGATTTTCTGAATCTTCCTCTGTTAGATTTATTTATTTATGCATGCTTTTGAGGCCAAATATTCTAAATCCTACCACCCTCACACATGATGTATTTATAATATACTGATAAATTTCAAATAAAATTAGAAATATTTTATTAAAATATTTAGTATATATTAATATTGCTGTTGTTATGTACCATTGAGAGGGACCCAACTCATAGCAAACCCTCTTTGAGTTTCCGAGGCAGTATCAGTACAGAAGTAGATTGCCCAACTTTCTTTCTGAAGAGTAGCTGGTGGATGTTCAAACTGCCAGCCTTCTGGATAGTACTCAAGTGTCCTGGGCACTACACTATCAGAGGCCTATATAGTACTTTATGCAACAATAAATTATTTTTATTTTTTAGAGGACATGAGTTATTCTTGTATACAGTATTATACAAAATAAAGAAAATATGGAAACTAAATCATTTATATCTATTTTTTTATCATGAAAATTATAGTTTAAAAGTGTAAAGTGACTAAAAAAAATCAATATCTTGAATTGTAAGAGTTCAAACTAGAACGATTTTTTATGGATAAAAGTACTAATAATTGATTAGGATATATTTGAAAGTAAGTGATTCACCTTAGGG
>NW_006922777.1:152370-153495 GCF_000298275.1 Orycteropus afer afer
GTAGTGATATTGCCTCGGAAACCCAAGGAGGGGTCGCTATGAGTCGGGGCTGACTTGACGGCACATAACAACAACAACAACAACCAGTGGAAGAGTGCTTCTCTGCTTCAGAAAAATCAACAAAACTGTGGCACTCCAACAGACTTGAAATGAAACATGGGAAAATTTATGAACCTCAGATAAAAATGTAGGGCACTTTTACTGCTAAAAATACCTGCCAAATTCTAAAACTGAGTGGTATTGGAAGCTAAAGAAATAAACCGATCGAGCAGTCTTCTCCTCAGACATCTAAAGAGCATTTATGAAAAACCTACAGAAATACGTAGAGACTCTCAATGTTAAGAAAATACAAATCCTGTCCCCCACGCCAGGTTACTAACTGTACCTTCCGAGAGTCACACACTAGTTATTTCCACAAGTAGGCTGAATCTGTCTAAATACAATTCAGTTTTAATTAAACATAATTCCAGATTTAATTAAGTTAATCAGCCTACTTCTATCTGCATATCAGAGAAAATGATAATGATAACTTATCAGAAGCAGATAAAGTTTTTAAAACAATTTCTGGCATTCAGCACAAGTGAACAAGCATATCAATGTATACAGTTATAAAACTGATAAAAGGATAATAGAATTAAAACCAGAGGCGACCCAGACATCATGTGTAAGGTGGCAATGATCATAAACGTATAATTATCATCTTCAAGAGAATGGAAAAAATGGATAAAATAATTTCAAACAGGTAGATTGCAACAGCTATTTAAAATCCCTAAAAAGCAATCAGTGAACAACAAAATACCTCCTTCTTGCAAGTTTTGAACTCATAATAATTTTGCCTACATTCAATTTTCTTAGTGTTTCATGAAGAGGCCTCAAATACAGGCTAATTATTATTCTATTTATTGAATTTCACTGACATTCTTGAGTCTGTGCATTGCTATTTTTATTGCTCTGAGAAAATTAAATAAAAAAATTATCAAAATTTAAGAATTCAGTACATCATCTTAATAGAAATAGAAGACTAGGTGAAATACAGACCAATAACAAATACCCCAAATGAAGCAGATAAATCAGAAAAGAAAAATGGGGCCTAGGACATATGTGAGACACAGTCAAAAGTTCTAA
>NW_006922777.1:153880-163880 GCF_000298275.1 Orycteropus afer afer
GTCCTTTGTGCTCTTCATCAATGTTTCTTCACACTATCAATTAAAATACTGAAAGGAGAACAGAAATATCACCTGGGTGGATTTCATTCAAGAAATTGTTATCCAGATTGAAAATGTTGTAATAGGAAAAAAGAAACACCAAAAGATAAAACTGTTGTATCAGGTTGTTTTAAAAAATTAGAAAGTGTGACGTATGCCATGAAATGCATTGGCAGTTCTAACTTGGTCGCTTGGATATCTACTTTGAGGCAAGAGGTAGAATCCTAGAGCGCAAGATCTCGGAGCTGTTGTTCTTAACTTTGAAGATGTGATGCTGTATCAAAGTTTTTTGATCCTGGATACTAGAGAAGAGACCCCACAGAGTTAGTGGTCATAACCCTCAGAGGGAACATTGTCTATTGCTGCTTACATGCATGAGAATCGCAAGGAACTTGTTCTGGGAAGGTGAAACAAACTGAAGATTGGGGACAACTACCTCTGTAAAATCAAATACCAATGTGAGACTGTTGTACATACCTTCTATTCTCCCACCTTCTGATATGTTATAGTGCCTCTTGTTGTCAGTGCCTACCAGTAAACTGGAAGGGTAAGAAAACTCAGTAAAGTAATTTTAAAATTACGATCTGCAAATCACAGATCTAGGTTATAAAAAGGGGATCTGGAATTGAAAGATAATCAATAAATAATTAACATTTTTTTTTCTGATTTTTGTATGACTTATTTTTTTATCTTCATGATTATAGTTATGTCTAGTTGACTACTTTGAGTCATGAAATATTAGCATAAATTCCAATCAATTATAAATGACAGTATTAATAGTTTTTACATTATTATTCATCTGATTCTCTTTTTTGCCAGTTACTGATGATATTTTAACTGATAGTAATTTAGGCCATGTAAGGGGAAAGATGTGGAGCATAGTTTTCATTTTATTTCACATGTATTGAAAGTAAAAATCAATTTTATTTTAAACTATGGAAATAGTAAGTGCTCTTTGTTAATGTTGTTGTTGTTGTTGTTATTTGCCGTCGAGTCAAACCTGACTCATAGCGACCCCTCCCTGGGTTTCTGAGGCAGTATCACTACGGAAGTAGATTGCCCCTTCTTCCTGTAGCACACCATAACCTATCACGAATAACATCAATGATGGCCTTATGAACAATTGAAGAAAATCACACAGCTGTAACTCTCCATATCTTTTCCTTGTCCACTAGATTTTCCAAGTATTTTATACAAGAAATGTTGTTGGTGTTAACTTACATGATTTAAACATTATTAAAGAGCATAAAGAGAGATTTATACGGAACACCAGAGGAATAAATGTTAAAATATATTTTAAAAAATTAAAAAAAAATGACAACATGGACTTCTCTTTACTGAAGGAAATGAATTTGTTTTTGATTGTCTGAAAGACAATGGCATTTGTTAGGCAAGTGCATGTGATTGTTTCTATCACTTATTTCATAAGATTTTTTAAAAAACAAACCAACCAATCCTTTGCTGTCCTGTTGATTCCAATACACAGCGACCATATAGGACAGAGTGGAACTCTCCCATAGAGTTTAAAGGCTATAATCGTTATGCAAGCCGACTGCCACATGTTTCTCCCACATAGTGGCTGGTGGCTTCAAACTGTTAACCTTTCACTTAGCAGCCATTCGAGACCTCTAACCACTGCAGCACCAGGCATCCTTATAAGATTTTATATAGGTAGATTTTTTCATTGGTGTGAAAATCAAACTGAAACTCTCTGACAGATAGTATGAATTTGCTCATTGACTTCTTTGTATAATCTTTCTAGTTTGATATATAGAAAATAAAAATATTTTTCATGTACTGTGTTCCATTAGAAATATAATTATTTACTAGATTTAATTATTTTCACACATCTTCCAAAACGAATAGAATAAAAGGAAAAGTAAATAAGAATATACATAACCCAAGCCCTCAGCATTTTTGGAAAACTAGACAACATCTCTAACTGTACAACCAAGCAAAGAGTAATGTGGATTTTGTAAAATGAAGAAAATTAGTTGGAATGTTATATATGTGCTCTTTTTAAGAATTTTCTATGTGAGATCAAATTGACAATAGCAACTCAGAAAGTTAGATGAGACGTTTATGTTGCTGTGAGTTTACAAAAATGTTTGTGGAATATTTTAGAAGGAAGGTTGTGGAATAATGACAAGGCGTGTGCAAACTGAAAAAATAATCAATGTCACTGAATTGCCCATGTAGAAAATCTTGAGATGGTGTATATTTTGCTGTATATATTTTCACAAAATGATAATAGTATCAAAAAATCTTAGAAAAAATGAAAATTGATAATATCAGTGAGGGTTTGTCATAAGACAAGACTCTCATTAAATGCAAAAATAATTGATTTTGTACACTAGAATGCCAATTGCTTGGATATATAAAACAAAAATATTGCAAAACTCATAGGATCTGAAATTACTTTCTTAAAAGACTACTTCTGAAGCAGGTCATGGTGCCTTGTGCACTAGTGTTCTACTTTGCGTAACAAAATATCACAGACCTAGCACATTAAAATAACACACATTCATTATGTAAGAATATCTGTAGGCAGAAGGCTGAGTAGTGCTTAGCTGAAGCTTCTGCAAAGGTACAATAAAGATTTCACAAGGGTGCAGCGTCATCTGGAGGTTTATCAGGAGATGAATAAACTTACAAGCTTACTCAGGTTGTTTGCAGAATCATTTGCCTTATTGCTGTAAAACTCATGGCAGTTTGCTTCTTCAAATTCAACAACAAAGAGAGAGATTCTAGAGAGAGCATGTTAGCACGTCTTACATAACATAATCAGGAGAGTGACATCACCATCACACTATCTAACAATGATAATAACCATACAGCATTAGTTAGACTCAAGTCTGAAGTCCTGCCTACTCTCATAAAGAAAATATTATGCAAGGACGTGAACACAAAGAGTTGTGGATCATGGAAAAAACTACTTTGAGATCTATCTGCCACATCTTCTTAAGGAGTTATTGCCATGGAAGCTTGGTAGTTAAAGGAAAAGAAAATGGGTGAAACACTGGAACATGACATTTATAAAACATTAGAAAAATACAGAAATTGTACAATTTTTATTTTTTTTTAAAATACCGTCTTTCACGGAAGGAGTAGAAAAAAGTTAAATAAGACAATAATCTTAAATCATCTAGACTTTACTCCACAATCCATACAGCAGCCTGTGAAGACAAGTCTAGGAGAATATGAAACAACATTGTTGGGAAGAAAAATAATTTGGCATTCATAAACGATATTGTAACAGGTAGACCAAACAATGAGAATGAAGCATAAAATAACGTATCTTATGTAATTCTGGTTCAATGTTTGAAAATCAGTAATGCAGTTCACCACATCACCAAGATAAATAAGAAAAAATATATTATTTTATCAAATGATTTACAATAAACATTTATAAAATTCCAATAGCAATTCATCATAAAAAGTCCCAGTAAACTTGCTATGGGGGAACAGCTTCAATTTGACAAAGAACATCTATATAAATCCTATAACTAACATTACATATAATGTTGAGTCTTTCTGTTTGACAGCTTCTTCTCTTTGCACAGTTACCAGAGAACATCTGTCTTTTCAAGCTCTGCTAGCAGCATTCCACTGTTATGTTTACACAAGGCATGATGGCATATGTTTGTATGTGGAGGGGAGGAGAGAAGAGGCCAGAAGATATCCGAGGAACAAATTAACATTCAATCTTAGGCAGATATGTATCTATGTAGACCCTTTAAATCACATTCTGATAGAAAGAACTCTTCCCCCCCCCAAAAAAAAAAAAATCCTTGATTTACAGTAGATTAGAGATTTGTACATATTTTAAAGGAGCTCTGGTAGCATAGTGGCTAAGACACTTGCCTGCTAACCAGACGGCTGGCGGTTCAAACCCACCAGCCACTCCTCGGAAGGAAGGTTGGGCAATCCTACTTCCGTAGTGATACTGCCTCGGAAACCCAAGGAGGGGTCGCTATGAGTCGGGGCCGACTCGAAGGCACATAACAACAACAACAACAACAACATATTTTAAAAGTATCTTTAGTAAGACTTAAAATGAATACTTCTATTTAGGTTCATCACTATCCTTCTGAAAACAGTAAAATATTAACTTATGTGATTGCTATAAGAAAGAATGTTTGATTTATAAGATCAAGTAAATGAACACTTAAAAAGGGCACAAATGATCTACATCTCAGCATTTCTATTCTAAATAAACATGAAGCTATTGCATTTTCTAAATAAATTCATAGTTCCATATTATGAATTGAATAAAATAAGAAAATTAGGTTGAAATAATAGTGACTCCAATAACTCAACAGAATATCATTGATACGTGATGTAGCTTATACCATTAAAAGGAATAAAAAATCAGGAGAAGATTGAAAAATAATAGCAATTTACAATCACTTGGAAAAGGCTCAAAATTGGAGATCCTGGTTAAGGTGGAAGGAAAAATGTGGAACAAAATTAAAAGTACAAAATGACCAGAATTAGTGGTCAGATAGAGATTAGTGGAACTCCTGAGACTATGGCCCCACGTCATCCTTCAGGCCTAGAAATGGACTCACTTTCACAGATTGGTTCTCAGACCAACAGTAGAAAAACCTACATGCAGAACACCTACCCCAGGGTGATGCAACCCCCTACTCTAGTGAGATGCACCCCTTAGATCAATCAACCATGAGACATCAGGGTGGTAGCATTCACATACAGGGAAAGCTGTACAGAAAGGAATCCATAGATAAGAGGGGCACAGGGAAGGGTAGTCACAGGAAGGAGAGTTTATGATTTGCAATTGCAATAGGGGCTGTGAAATCAAATGTGCATGAATTAATGAATGTAAGGCAAATCTGCTTTATAAATTTGCACCCAAAGCACAATAAATAAATAAAACCGTAATCTAACTCTGAGAAAAGAAAAAGAATGACAATTTATTGGTGATTTTGGGATTCTCCTAATATAAAAATGAAATGAGAAAATATGCTAAAAGAATAATCAGAATGGGTGCATTCTTTACAATAAGCTTTAGTTGTATCCTCCTATAAAAAAGGTATTTGTTTAAGGTAAAAAAGATAATTTTTTTAATTATGTCCTTCAGGGCTTCTTTTGCTTACTTATTTCTTAGAGTATATATAAAAGGATTTAAGACAGGTGCAATTGAAGTGTTGAGTACTGCTACTTCCTTGTTTAAAGCTACCCTTTCCTCTGCAGAAGGTTTTATATACATAAAAATGCAGCTGCCATAAGAGATAGAGACAACAATCATGTGGGAAGAACAGTTAGAAAAAGCCTTCTTTCTCTACTCAGCGGACGGGATCTTCAGAATTGTTCTTATGATATATACATAGGAGATCACCACCAATGCCAATGTGATTAGGAGTGTGACGATGGCTAAAATAAAACTTAACAGTTCTATGACCCGTGTGTCAGTACAAGACAGTTTTAGGACAGGAGCATAGTCACAGACAAAGTTGTCAATAATACTATCCACACAGAATTCCAATTCCAAGCCCATGATAAGTGCAGGAGAGATTGTTAACAACCCAGCCAACCAACAGGTAGCAACCAGCTGTGTGCAAACTCTATTATTCATAATGGTTGCGTAGTGAAGTGGCTTGCAGATAGCTATGTAGAGGTCATAGGACATGGCTGCCAACAGAAAAAAACTCTGATGCACCCAAGAAGATGGCAAAAACAATTGTGTCACACAATCATCATAAGAAATCGTTCTATCCATAGTCACAATGCTGAATAGGTATCTTGGGATGCAGACAGAAGTCATTGAGATTTCCAGGAATGAAAAATTCCAAAGAAACAAGTACATTGGAATTTTGAGGTGGGAATCAGCAGAGTGAGGAGGATAATGGTCAGATTTCCAGTGACACTGAGCACATATGTTAGAAAAAGAAAAATAAAAATTACGATTTGCCAATTTGGATCATCACTTAGTCCTATAAGAATGAATGTTGTCACTGTTGTATGGTTTCTCATGGTTAAATTCTTTCTGAATTCCATCAGGGCTGGGAAAAAATAAAAACAAACAGATAATTCTGTTTAGAGCAGCATTACTGTACATAGATTTACAAGTGACATGAAGAATTAAGTAACAATTGAAATGCATATGCCTTTTTACTCCTATGAGTTTAATCTTTTCACAGAGCAGTCAGAACCCTGGACTGCCATACTTATTCCACCTCCTTTTCTGGAACTCCTTTTCTAAAGTCCTTTTCAGATCTCCTTTACTTTACAAAAGAATGATTTTATCGTTACCTATTAAAAGCATCTGAAAATTGCTCTCATTTAAAGCTTTGTCCAAAGTACTATGAAATAACCCCTGTAGTATTACTGAATCCACATTAAAATAGATTATAGATTAGTTCATTATGTCTAGTATAAAAATACACTTACTCTCTTTCACTATGATGTACTACTAATATGTATTTTTACATTATGTTCATTATGTCTAGTATAAAAATACACTTACTATCTTTCACTATGATGTACTACTAATATGTATTTTTACATTTTAAACAGCTAATCAAATCAGTAATACTTAATAAATATGTTAGAAAAAGAAAAATTACAATTTGCCAATTTGGATCATCACCTACAAAACTTAATCCTGCCATTGATATATTGTTCCTTATGGTTAAATTTCATCAGGGCTGGGGGAAAAAATACCTGAGGGTCTTTTACAAAGGGTTATTTTCTGATCATGTATTTCTAGTCTATGTGTTTCTTGCTACTGCTAGTTAGAACTTCTTTCACTAGGAAAAAACTTTGATTATGAAAACATTATCATTGTTAGAAATATTCCTTTGAATTCAGTAATAATAAAGAAACCTGACTTATTTAATTATGAAGGACTATATGTCAGTCATATTTTGAATGAATGCATTGAGGATTTCTGTTCATGATTCTGGTATGATTGACAAATGCAGGCAGTGAATTAAATACATACTTTGGAACTTTAATCATGATTTACACAAATGTTTTCTTTGTTTCTAATTCTGAATTTAATTGGTTTAATCTTATGGTCACATACTCAGCATATAATGGTTTCTATAATGGTTTTGAACAAAAAACTGAAAATACTTACAGTTCACAAAGTCCCCAAGGGTTTGGTTTGCTAATATATTTGCAATATATTTTATTTTTTATTGTTAACCTAAAATGTGACAGGAATGCAACAAAGTATTTAGTTCTTTCTAACCCATATTTTTCCTTTGTGTTCCCTACCAGTTCACAGTAACATCCAGGAACATTTGATATTTAGTGAATGTCTCCCTCACTCTATTCATAAGCACACAGGTGGCATTTTCAAGGATGCTTTCTTGATTTCCCTACAAATAAAAATGTGTAATAGCTGAGTTCATCCTAACTTAGTCTGGAAATACAAGTTATTTATCTAAAATCAAAATAGTAGATTTATTTTCACTAGAGTTTTTGATTATCTCTTTAAGACAAATGATTTTTTTTTTACATCACCATAGATTTATCTTTGCTCTCTAAATGAAGAGGATATTCACTCTGGTATAGGGCTTTGGGGATTGTTGTGAAGAAGATACTAAGTGACTACCTTCATCATAAACTTTACAAACAAAAACAATGTCGGAGTTAATTAAGTGTGTCATTATGGGATCTATTGGGAAATCTGAAATATTAATGTTAAAAAGGAGTCTAATTCCCATAGTGAGGATTGATAGGTTGTATTAATGACTTGAGGGGCCCCTGGGTGGCACAAATGGTTAAGCACTCTACTATTAACTGAAAGGTTGGTGGTTTGACCCCACCTAGACACTCCTTGGAAGGAAGATGGGGCAATCTACTTCCGTAGTGATACTGCCTAGGAAATCCAAGGAGGGGTCGCTGAGTCCGGGCCGACTCGACGGCACATAACAACAACAGAGGCACCCTCATAAAAGGTCTGGTGATCTGCTTCAGAAAGGTCCCAGCCTTAAAAATTCTTTGGTACAGTTCTCTTCCAGACCTGTTGGGCTGCAATGAGTTGGAATTGACTTGAGGGCAATTAACAACAAGAGCAATTTATAACTTTAGGCTTTTCAGTGTATCTGAGTTGAGACTGACCCAAAGAGAAGAAAGCTGGACCTCTTCTATTCTCCATTGAAAAGGAGAATCAGGATAGTAATGTTGCCCTCTGTCTAATGACAACATTGTCAAAAACCTTTAATTTTCTGAATCTTCACCAGTTAGTTTAATATACATGTTTTTGAGACCAAATATGCTATTTCTTACCATCCTTACACATGAAATATTATTATATTCTGATAAATTTCAAATAAAATTAGAAATATTTTATTGAAATATTTATAAGACACTAATATGAGTTGGGGGCCAACTCAATGGCAAACAACAACAACAACAACAAAATATGGTAGCAGGAGAGGGAGCTCTTGTTGGTGTAGTGCCTAAGGCACTTGAAGGCTGGTGGTTCAAACCTATCAGCCACTCCTCAGAAGGAAGGTTGGGCAATCTACTGTAGAGATACTGCCTTGGAAACCCAAGGAGGGGTCACTATGAGTCATGATTGACTTGAGGACAGGGAGTTTTTAGGAGCTCTGGTGGTGTAGTGCTAAGGCATTTGACTGCTAACCAGAAGGCTGGCGGTTAAACCCATCAGCCACTCCTCAGAAGGAAGATTGGGCAATCTACTTCTGAAGTGATACTGCCTTGGAAACCCAAGGAGGGGTCACTATGAGTTGGGTCCAACTTGACGGCACATAACAACAACAACAACAATATGGTAGCCATGGGATATGGCATAAGACAGTTGGGAAAGTACCTAATTGCATAATTAAAATTAAATAAAATACCTTCAGAGAAATAGGTATCTAGGAATCTGTATACATTTCCTCTAAACCATGGGAATGATTTATTCTTGCCCACAATATTATGTAAAATACAGGAAAATAATAAAAAAATACCTAAATCTTTGATATGTATCCTTTATAAAGAAAACTATAGTTTAAATGTATAAAAGTGATTGGAGAAAAACCAACATCTTAAAATTGTATGAGTGCAATATAGGGAGATTTTCTACAAGAGAATAATATCAGTAATTGATTAAAATATATATGAAATAAACTATTATCTTTGGGAAGGATTAATTATATTTTAGGACACATTTAAAATTAAATACTTAACTATGAAGAAAATATATCACTTTTTGTTAACAATATTTTTGTTGTGGAGAAGATGTTAATTGACTATCTTTATCAAGATCTATAAAAACAAAAACAAAATAAAAAGTTAATTAAGAATTTAGTTATGAAATTAATTGAGAAAACTGAAATGCTGCTGTTAAAATGAATTTTAATACCTATTGTTGTTGTTGTTAAGTGCCGTTGAGTCGGACCCAACTTATAACGACCCCTCCTTGGGTTTCCGAGGCAGTATCAGTGCGGAAGTAGATTGCCCCATCTTCCTTCCCAGGAGTGGCTGGTGGGTTTGAACCGCCAGCCTTCTGGTTAGCAGTCAAGTGCCTTAGGCACTACCCTACCAGAGCTCCCTTAATACCTAGAGTGGGAATAATAAAGTAGTACAAAACTCTTTAAATTTTTCAAAGTTTCTAGGCTGAGAGTGCTCCAAAGACAAGAAAACTGGAGCTTTCCCATTATCCATTTCAAAGCAATAATCAAACTAGTAATATTGGTCTTGCCTAATGACAGTATTGTGTACAACCTTTAATTTACTGAATACTGACCTTTGTTTCACAATATATATATCTCTGAGGCCAAATATATGTACCTCTTAACCTCTTCAAACAACCTTTGTTTATTTATTATAAACAAACAAATTTTAAATTTTTAAAAATATTGTGTTGAAATATTTATTATAAACTTATATGTCAATTAAGTTCCCTAGATTGCAAAAATGTACTAACCCACCAGCCACTCCTCAGAAGGAAGATTGGGTGATCTACTTCCATAGTGATATC
>NW_006922777.1:165447-166673 GCF_000298275.1 Orycteropus afer afer
TATTAACTGTGTTATGCAGCCCTCATGAATGATCATTGCTAAATTTTCCATCACCACAAACAATAACTCACTGCTTCCTAATTAGTGACTCCCCTTGTCTTAGGCTGGGTTCTCTAGAGAAGCACAAAAAATGGTATTTCTGAAAAAAAAAATGGGTCAGGTGATTGTAGAGGCTGACAAGTCCTGTGGCTGTGGGTCAGACAACAGGCTGGAGGCTTTTCCTGACTCACATCTGCAGGGGCTGACCAATCCAAGATCTGCAGGTCAGCTGCTGGCTCACGGGCTCTGAAGGTTGACTAATCTGAGGACAACAGGAAAGATGGAAGGCTGCTGGCTCACAGATTGTGGAACCTAATGAATTCCAAGATCAGCAGACAATGTGTCAGGCTGCTTACTCAAGACCAATGAACTGGAAGTCAGATTATGAAGAGCCAATTCTGGGATCAAAATTGAGCATAAAAAGAGAGATTTGTGAGTTCTGGGAAGATGGCGGACTAGGCAGAAAGACTGCACAGACCCTTTTCAAGAAACAAAAGGGAAACCAATAAACACAGGCACAGAAAATAATCCTGAGCATTGAAGGGAAGGATATAGAAGTGGACTAAACCCCAACTAGAAGAAGAATATGTGTGAAAATACCAAAAAAGGAGACATACAGAGCTGTGCTCTGGCAGCGATCCTGAGCGATCCTAATGGCACAGACAGCTTGGAGATTCCCGAGTGCTGGTAGGACTTAAGAATTAACTGAAAAATCAGCCCTGCTAGCCAGGGACTGCATGGAGGACTACTCCAGTGGCTGGGGAATAAATGCAGAAGGTGAAGAGAAAGGCGGGCTGAGCTGTGGACTTTGGCCGGGCTGGAGAGCACCACCATTTTGAAGGTTTAAAAAGTGGCTTGACTATTTTGGATATTTAAAGAGGCAGCACTCGGGCAGATTTCTGGGGCTTAAGAACAAGCTCTGCTTTCCAGAAACCCCAAGGACACTTGGGGACTGCAAGACTGAAAAGTTACTGTTCCTGTGTGATTACATTGTGTATTTTACATCCATGGGCTTTTAGTTTTTCGATGGAAAGTCAATTGTAGTTTGTGTCTAACTGAGTGGGAGACAACAACAATCAGCATAAGATACAACCACACACACAACTCCTGGGACTTCACTTACTGAGCGAGAGCCACTTCTTCCATCTCCAGCAAAGGGCCAATGATAAAAAACCACCAAGAAGAGC
>NW_006922777.1:173744-188073 GCF_000298275.1 Orycteropus afer afer
CTGTCATACCACTGGAAATCATGCCCAGCCAAGTTGATACATAACCTTAATCATCACAGTCCACTTCTTGTCAACTTGGCACCTGAACAAATCTCCTTAAACCATACATAATCTATAAATGAGCACAATTATAAATCTTACTTACAGCTACCATGATAAAATTAACATGTGTGCAACTGAAAATGTATTAGCACTCTTTACTTCTTATATTTTATAAGTGAAGAAAATAAAAACATTTGATGCATGCAACAATAAAGAAATAATCATAACAATCAATGTCCTTGTTTCTGCAACTGGTATCATGGTCACAGCTAATACTTAGGACGACTTTCTTCCACCACCACTCCATATTGCCTTTCCCCTCAGCAAGCTTTTAAGCCGGTTGTGGTTCTTTGCTTGGTGGGGTGACCAAAACCTTCATTTCTGAAGGGTTTAGGCCATTAGTAGTTATGTAAGAATTGGTGCTGTAATTTTCCATTGACTTTAATCAGCCCTGGTGGCGTACTGCCTAAGGCATTTGACTACTAACCAGAAGGCTGGCGGTTCAAACCCACAAGCCACTCCTTGGAAGGAAGATTAGGCAATCTATTTCTGTACAGATATCACCACAAAAACCCAAGGAGGGGTCGTGATGACTCACAACTGACTCGACAGCAGTGAGTTTGAGCTCTTTTTTTTTTTTTTTTTTTGGTTAATCAGAAGGGATGATAGCACTGACAAATGTACTAAGAATCTCCTGTGTTCCAGATATATTCCTCTTTATCTACACCTTGCAATGCCATTCAATTTCCTCTTAGTAATCAGGATCAATAACTCCAGCCAACACAGTAACTCTCTTCTTTGTGTGTTGATCCAGAGGCATGAGGAGCCCAAATGGCCATGTGGTATTCTTGACTTCCAGTTAAATTGAATCAGTATTGTGTTTCCAGATGAAGCTATTCCTCCTTTTGGCTCTAAGACCTGCAGACCAGCAGAGCATAGGGTCACAGGGACAAGGAAAAAAAAAAAAGTTTTTGAGTCTGGCACTAAGGATAATTGTGAGTGGTGCTGCTCTCATTTTCACTTCTTGGTATCTGGACCTATGAATCATTGTCATTGGAGAAACACTATCATATGTTGGAGGCTGATTTAGAATATGTATAGCCTCCTTGCAGAAAAAGGAGATACCGTAAAGTTTAAAATCAGGAACGGAGTGTATCGGGGATTTATTTTTTTTACCATACTTTTTCAATCTGTATGCTTGAGCAAATAATCCAAGAAACATCTTAGATGGAGCAAAAAAGAGTGAGGAAATCAACGTCATCTGGAACCAATTAGTCCAAAGATAAGATAGACCACGAGGACCTCAGCCTCCGTGACCCTGAGACCAGAAGAACTAGATGGTTCCTGGCTACCAATGCCAACTACTTGGAAAGGGATCAAATCTGGAGATCCTGGATAGAGTGGGAGGAAAAATGTGGAACAAAATTCAAAAACAAAAATGACCAGAATTACTGTTTGGAAAGAGATTGGTAGAACCCCCAAGACTATGGGCCTAGGTTACTCTTCAGGCCTAGAAATGGACTAACTTCCATGGATTGGCTCTCAGTCCAATAGTAGAAAGACCTACACAGAGAATACCTACTCCGAATGGATGAACCCACCTACTCTAGAGAGATAAACCCCTTTGATCAATCACCCCTGAGATACCAGAGGGGTAGCACTCACATAGAGAGAAAGCTGTACAGACAGGAATGCACACATAAGAAGGACACAGGGAAGGGGTGGTTACAGGGAGGAGAGGGGAGGGGAGATTTTTATGGTTGGGGATGGTTATGCGGACTGTGAAATCAGATGTGCAGAAAGTGTTGAATGTAAAATAAGTTTGATTTATAAATTTGCATTCAAAGCACAATTTAAAAAAAAAAAAAAAAAAGGAAAGAGTTGTTTAAACATCGACAAAATTACTCTAAAATTTATAAAGCAAAAAAAAAAAAAGAAAGAAAAAAATCAACCAAACTCACTGTCATCATGTTGAACCTGACTTATAGCGACCCTTTCTTCAGTTTCCGAGTGCGGTATCCCTATGGAAATAGATAGCCCAACCTTCCTACTGGGGAGTGGCTGGTGGGTATGAAACGCCAGCCTTCTGGTTAGCAAATACCTTAGGCATAAATGATCAGGAATAGCCAATGCAATACTGATGCTCACACCAGCAAACTCCAGGAATGATGATTAGCGACAGTAATTACTATAGCATGATATTGCCAAAAGAACACAGACATGTATCAGTTGGAAATAGATTGGAGAATCCAGAAATAGACCCAAGCAAATATAGTCAATTGATCTTTGCTAAAGGAGCAAAGGTAATTTAGTGGAGACAGAATAAACTTTTAAACCAATAGTCAACCAATGAAACAATTTGACACTAGTGGCAAAAAGAAAAATAATAAATATAGCCTTTACACATGTCACAAAACATTATCTCAAAATTTGTCATAAGCCTAATGTAAAGTGGAAAGACTATAGAAGCTCAAGAAGGAAACATTGTAGAAAATTTATGTACCTTGGAAGTTTAGATATAAAATCAGAATAATCCATGAAAGGAAAAAAAAAAAAAAAGGCTTTATTAATAATCACTGTACATTGGATTGGAAGCATTCAAGATGTCATTCAACAAGTGAACTGAAAAACAAACCAGTATAGCCAAAGCAGTACCTTATTCAATGAGAAAATTGAATGAGATTATTTTGGTTCTTGAGTGCCACTCTAACAGAAGATACCACAAGTGGATGGCTTGAAGCAATAGAGATTTATTCTCTTACAGTTAAGAGGCTGAAGTCCGAGTTCAAGGTGCCAGTTCAAGAGGCTGGGTGAAAGCCCCTTAAACTTGGGCTTCAGCTCTGCCTCTTGCTCCCAGCCCACTGAAGCTGGAGGCTTCTTTTAACTCAGACAGCTGCTGGCTGCTGATGCTGACAAACCTAAGGTCAACAAATAAAATGACACAGTCCCAAGATTACCAAGCAGCAAAGAAGGCCACTAGGTCAAGTCCAGAGACAGTCCCAAGATTTACAGGAAACATGGCAGTCTGCTGCATCTGAATGAAGACTCTATATGTAGAGTCCAAACATGCCCAAAAGCTGCAGACCTTTCTCAATGCTTCTCCTTAGACACTGGAGGCAGACCACATCCCTAAGGCAGTCACTCAGCTACTCCAGCAGTTTCCATAATGGAATTGATTACCAAGCTCATCATGGGGAATAACTACATCCAGCTGCTCAGCCACTCAAAATCAGGCCCAGCCAAGTGGACACACAACTTAACTGAGATATCAAGCCATGAAAATTCATGAATAAACCTTAAATATATCTTGATAAGTGAAAGACACCAGTCTGGAAAGTCTACATACTATATAATTCCAATCCTACGATATTAAGGGAAGGACAAATCTACAGAGATCATAAAACAGCACTGGTTTCCAGGGACTAGAGATGTGTTGAAGTAAGATTACATAGGTGAAGCACAGGGGACTTTTAGGGTAGTGAAACAAGTCTGTATGATACTATAATCACAGATTTAGTCATTATGCATTTGAAAACACTTGGAACATTACAGTATAAAAAACAAACCTTAATTAATGAAAATGTTTAAAAATCATTTAGGAACTAGGAAAACAGCATAATGGAATATGGAGTATAACAAAACAATCTAGCTGCATTACAAATGTATAAAGAAACCTTAAAGAAGGGGATGAGATTGAAAATTCCTTACCTGAGTAACTTTTATCATGATTTGAGAATGTAAGAAAGTGTTCATAAGATGATGTTGTTATGTGTTGTCTAGTTCTAACTTATTGTGATCCTGTGTAAAACAGTATGAAACACTTCATAGGTTCTATTCTTTAATTATTAAAGTGTTTTCCCACTGTTGTACAGGTTAACAATTCTCATGTTAATATATCTTTATGCAGGAATTTAACTGTTGGTATTTCACTGTCTCACAAGAGTCTTTCCCAAGGACTCCTGTTGTTGTTCAGTGCCATCAAGTTGGTTCCAACTCATTGTGACCCTAAGTGCAACAGAACAAAACATGGTTCAGTCCAGTGACATCCTAACAATCCTTGCTATACTTGAGCCCATTCTTGCAGCCACTGTGTCACTCGACCTTGTTGAGAGGATTCCTCTTTTTCACTGACCCTCCATTTTACCAAGCATGATGTCCTTCTGTAGAGGCTGGGCCCTCCCTGTACCATGACCAAAGTGTGAGGAATGTAGTCATACCAACCTCATTCCTAAGGACTATTCAGGCTGTCCTTCTTCCAAGACAGATCTGTTCATTCTCCTGACAGTTCATGGTACGTTCAATATTCTTTTCCTATCCAAAATTCAAATTAATCAATTCTTCTGTGGTTTTCCTGATTTATTGTCCAGCTTTCTAATACACATGAGGCCTTTGAAAATACCACAGCTTTGATTGGACACAACTTTGTCCTCAACATGACATCTTTGCTTTTTAACACTTTAAAGAGATCTTTTGCAGCAGATTTTCCCAATGCAATACATCATTTAAATATTTGACTGCTGTTTCCATGGGCATCAATTGCGGATCCAAGAAATGAAAGCCTTTCCAACTTCAGTATTTCCTCCATTTAACATTATGCTGCTTATTGGTCTAGTTGTGAGGATTTCTGTTCTCCTTATGTTGAATTCCAATCCAAACTGAAGAGTGTAGGAAGGTTATGTCATCTGCATAGGGCTGCTTGTTAATGAGTCCTCCTCCAAATCTGATGCCCCCTGACGCATCAGAACAAGTTTCAGAGTCTCTTCAGATATCTATTTTGCACTTTTTTTATTCCTTATCTTTTAAATGACCTATTACTTTCTTTATGTATGATGTCCTTGAGATCATCCAACAACTGTCTGGTCTTTGATTATTAGTGTTCATTGCATCAAATATATTCTTGAGATGTTTTCTAAATTTGGGAGGGATATATTCAAGGTAGGAGCTCTGGTAGCACAGTGCCTAAGGCACTTGACTGCTAACCAGAAGGCTGGTGGTTCAAACCCACCAGCCACTCCTTGGAAGGGAGTTTGGGCAATCTACTTCCATGGTGATACTGCCTCATGAACCCAAGAAGAGTCGGGGCCGACTTGATGGCACATAACAACAACAACATATTCAAGGTTGTACTTTAGAGTTTATGGACTAATTTTAATTCTCTTCACCTTCAACATGAACTTGAATATAAGCAATTGATGGTCTGTTCCTCAGTGAGCTGCTGGCCCGATTCTGACTGATGATATTGAGCTTTTCTTTCCAAAGATGTAGTTGATTTGAATCCTGTGTTTTCTGTCTGGTGAGGTATACAACTTATGTTGCTGAAAAAAAGATACTTGCAACAAATAAGTCATTGGTCTTGCAAAAGTCGACCACGTAGTCCCTGGTGTCATTTCTATCACCAAGGTCACATTATCCACAATGATCCAACAGTTCATTTCTCTTTTTCTAAATTTTGCATTCTAATCATCAGTAATTATCAAATTATCAATGTATCTTGATTGCATGCTTGATCAATTTCAGAAATTTGTAAAAATCTTAAATATCTTCATATTTGTTGTGGTAGTTATGTTTGTGTGTAAACTTAGCTGGGCCTGATTGACTGGCTGGGAAGCTGGTGGTAGTTATTCCCCATGATGAGACTAGCAATCAGTTCCATGGTGGGATCTACCACAAGTAGCTGAATAGCTGCTTTAGGGATGTGGTCTGCTTCCTGTATATAAACAGAAGCCTTTGGGTAGCTAGCTTATTTCACCTTGAACCCTGCATGTAGCCGTTTCATTGTTCAGCAGACTGCCATGCTCTGCCGACATTGAGACTTACAATGGGCTTGAATTAATGGCCTGCCATATGATTTGGTAATATTGGGACTGTGCCTTGTTACTTGTAAACCTTGGGCTTTGCAGCCTCAGCAGCCAGCAGCTGTCTGAGTGAAGAAAAGCCTCTTGCTTAGTGGGCTGGGAGCTGAAGGCAGAGCTGAAGCCCAAGGGTGAGGAGCTTTCACCCAGCTACTCAACCAGGCCCAGCCAAGTTGACACACAAACATAGCTATCACATTTGGCATTAGTGATTGGTGCATAAATATGGATAAGTGTTGTATTAACTGGTCTTCCTTATAGGTATATGGATATTGTCCTGTCACTGACAGCATTGTACTTCAGGATAGATCTTGAAATGTTCTTTTGGACAAAGATTATGCTGCAATTCCTCTTCAGTTTGTCTTTGCCAGTATCAAAGACCCTATTTGTCCAGTTCAAAATAGTTTAAACCAGTCCATCTGGACTTGTTAATGCATAGAATAATTTGTATGTCTTTTATACATTCCTTTTTTTTTTGAATGATTTCTAATTTTCTTAGATTTACACTTTGTACAGTCCATGTTCTATTCGTTAATGGAATTTCTCATTATTTCTTCTCATTTTGAGTAGTATCAGCAAATAAAAGTCCTGAAAGCTTTTTTCCCATCCACATCATTAAGGTCAACTCTACTTTGAGGAGGCAGGCAGCTCTTCTTCATGTGTATTTTAATGTTTTCCAACTGGAGGGGTTCATCTTTTGGTATTATATCAGACAATGGTCCACTACTATTCATTTGGCTTCACTGTCCATTTTTCTTAGAAGTAGATTGGCAGATCCTCCTTCCTAATCTGTCTTAGTCTTAAGCTCCACTGAAACCTGTCAACAACAGGTGTCCCTGTTGGTATTTGAAATACTAATGGCATAGGTTCCAGCCTCACAGCAACATGAAAACCACCACAGTATAACAAAATGATGGACACTCACTTCATTAAGGAGTCCTAGTTTTACTTATTGGCAAATAATATTTAGAAAACAATTTAAGGTGATGGTTGTGATCTCTTATGCACAACAGAATGAAACACTGCCTGGTCCTGTGCCAGCCTCTTGACCACTACTGTACTTGAGCCCATTGTGGCAGCTAGTGTGTCAATCCATCTTGCTGAGGGCCTTCCCCTTCTTCATTGACCCTCCAGTTTACCAAGCATGACATCCTTCCTCAGAGAATGATCCCTTCTGACAATGTAACCAAAGTAGTCAAAGAAGTCTGGCCATTCTCCCTTCCAAGGAACATTCTAGCTATACTTCTTCCAGGATAGACTTGTGATCTCCAAAATCATTTCCATCACCAAGGCCATATTTTCCAACTACGGATCCTTCTTTTTTTCCAAATTTTGCATTTCAATGACCAATAATTATCAATACATCTTTATTGCTGGTTTGATCAATTTCAGACTGCAGAATTTAGTAATAATCTTTAATTACTTCATCTTTTGCTTTAGTGGTTGGTGCATAAACTTGAATAATGTTCATATTAACTGGTCATCTTTTTAGGCATATGGATATTATCCTATCATTGATAGCATTGTCCTTCAGGGCAGATCTTATAATATTCTTTTTGATGATGAATAGGATGCCAGTCTTTTTTGCCATTCCTGGCATAAAAGACAATATGATCATAAAATTCAAACTAACAAATGACTGTCCATATCAGCTCACTAATGTCAAAGATATCAGTCTGTATGTGTTCCATTCCATTTTTTTGCAACTTCCAATTTTCCTAGATTCATATTCCATACATTCCATGTTCTAATAATTAATGAATGTTTTCCACTCTTTCTTCTTATTTTGAGTCATCCACATCATCAAACGAAGGTCCAGAAAGCTTTACTCCATCTACATCATTAAGGTTGGCTTTGCTTTGAGGAGGCATATTTTTAGTGCCTTCAAATTTTAGGGGATTATTTCTGAGACTATATCAGGCAATGTTTCCCTGCTACTAACAAGGATTTCAGTGGCCTTTTTTTTCAGAAGTGGACCTGGTCCCATCCTTGTTCCTAGTCAGTCTCATTTTGGAAGCTTCACTGAAAGGTGTCCACCATGGGTGATCCTGTTGACATTTGAAATACTAGTGACATATTTTTCAGCATCACAGCAAGACATAAGCCATCATTGTACAACAAAGTGACAAACTAATGGTGGGTATATATACTAACACACATATAAACACATACTTATTATTATTTTATTCAATATATCAGGAATTGGGAGCCGGGGGGGGGCATAGCCACAACAGGTAAAGGGAGAGGCCACAAAGTGAGCTGAGCAGTTTGAAACAGCTAAAGGAGATGAACTTGTCTTTCAGTTTGTCATAATGTGGTGGTTTGCATGGTGCTGTAAGGAAGGAGGCTATGTCACTGGTGTTTCAAACGCCAAGAAGGTTATCCACAGTGGACAGGTTTCAGCAGAGCTTCCAGACTAAGACAGACTCAGAAGAAGAAAGAGGCAATTTATGTCAAAAAATTGGCCAGTGAAAATGTTATAAATAGCTGTGAAACACTGTCTTATATATTACTGGAAAACTTTATGAATAGCCCTGAAACATTGTCTGATACAGTGCAGGAGGACCAGCCCCTTAAGTTGGAATGCACTCAAGATATGACTCTCCTCCTCAGAGTAGAGCCGTCCTTAATGATGTGGGTAGAGTAGAGCTTTTGGGACCTCCATTTGCTGATGTGGCACCACTCAAAATGAGATGAAACCACTGCAAATATCCATTAATAATAGGAACATTGAATTATGAAGTATGAATCTAGGAAAACTGGAAGTTGTCAAAAATGAAATTGAATGCGTAAACATTAGTGAACTGAAATGGACCAGTTTTAGCCATTTTGAATCAGACAACCTATGATCTACTATGCCAGGGATGACAAATTAAAGAGGAATAGCATGACATCTATCATCACAAAGAATGTTTCAAGATCTATCCTGAAGTACAATGCTGTCAGTGATAGGATAATATGCATAAGGCTACAAGGATGGCCAGTTAATATTACTATTAATCAAATTTACACACCAACCACCAAAGCCAAAAATGAGGAAAGTGAAGATTTTTACCAACTTCTGCAATCTGAAATTAACTGAATGTGTAATTAAGATGTGCTGATTATCACTAGTGATTGGAATTTAAAAGTTGGAAATAAAGAAAAATCAGCGGTAGTTGGAAAATTTGGCCTTGGTAACAGAAATAATTCTGGAGATCACATGATAGAATTTTGCAGGACCAATGACTTATTGGGAACTCTGGTAGCATAGTGCCTAAGGCACTTGACTGCTAACCAGAAGGCTGGTGGTTCAAACCCACCAGCCACTCCTTGGAAGGAAGGTCGGGCAATCCTACTTCCATAGTGATACTGCTTCGGAAACCCAAGGAGGGGTCGCTATGAGTTGGGGCCGACTCGACGGCACATAACAACAACAACGATTTATTCATTGCAAATACCTTTTTTATCAACCACACAAGTGGGGGCTAAACACGTGGGCTTCACCAGATGGAGTACACAGGAATTAGATTGACTACATCTATGGCAAGAGACAATGGAGAAGCTTAGTATCTTCAGCCAGAGCAAGGTCAAGTGCTGACTGCATAACAGACCATCACCTGCTCATATGTAAGTTCAATTTGAAGCTGAAGACAATTAAAACAAGACCATGAGAGCCAAAATATGACCTTGAATACATCCCTCCTGAATTTAGAGACCATCTAAAGAATAGATTTGATGCATGAACATCCATGAACAAAAAGTAGAGGGTTTGTGGGATGGCATCAAGAACATCATCCATGAAGAAATCAGGAGGTCATTAAAAAGATTAAGAAAGAAGAAAAGACCTAAATGGATGTCAGAAGAGGCTCTGAAACTTGTCCTTGAACAGATAGTAGCTAAAGTAAATGGAAGAAATGACAAGAAAAAAGAGCTGAACAGAAGATTTCAAAGAGCAGCTTGAGAAGACAGTCAATTATTATAACAAAATGTGGAACGACATGGTGTTGGAAAGCCAAAAGGGAAGGGCACACCCAGCATTTTTCAAGCTGAAATAACTGAGGAAAAAAATTAAGCCTCCAGTTGCAATATTGAAAGATTCTATAGGTAATATATTGAATGATGCAGGAAACATCAAAAGAAGATGGAAAGAACACACAGAGTCATTGTACCAAAAAGAATTGGTTGATATTCATCCATTTCAGGAGGTGGCATATGATTAAGAACCAATGGTAATGAAGGAAAAAGTTGAAACTACACTGAAGGAATTGGCAAAAAACAAGGCTCCAGGAATTGATGGAATACCCATTGAGACGTTTCAACAAATGGTTACCACTTTGGAGGCACTCACTTGGCTATGCCAAGAAATCTGGAAGAGAGCTATCTGGCCAACTCACTGGAAGAGATCCATATTTGTATCCCTTTCAAAGAAAGATGATCCCACAGAATGTGGAAATTATCAATGTCATTAATATTGCACAGAAATAAAATCTTACTGAAGATATTCAAAAATAGTTGCAGCAGTATATTGACAGAGAACTTCCAGAAATGCAAGCTCGATTCAGAAGAGGACATGGAATGAGGGATATCATTGTTGATGCCACATGGATCTTGACTTTAAGCAAAGAATACCAGAAAAATGTTTACTTATGTTTTATTCACTATGCAAAAGCATTTGATTGTATGGATCGTAATCAATTATGGGTAACAATGAGAAGAATGGGAATTCCAGAACGCTGAATTGTACTCATGAAGAACCTGTAATAGACCAGGAGACTGTCTTTCAAATAAAACAAGGGGAAACTGTATGGTTTAAAATCAGGAAGGGAGTGTGTCGGGGTTGTATCCTTTCACCATACTTACTCAATCTATATGCTGAGTAGATAATCTGAAAACCTGGACTATATGAAGAAGAATGTGGCATCAATATTGGAAGAAATGTCATTAACTATCTGCGATACGTAGATGACACAATTTTGCTTGCTGAAAGTGAGGACAATTTGAAGCACTTGCTAATGAAGATTGAAGACTATGGAGTGCAGTATGGATTGTTGTTGTTATGTGCCATCGAGTCAGACCTGATTCATAGCGACCCCTCCTTGGGTTTCCAAAGCAGTATCACTACAGAAGTAGATTGCCCCATGTATGGATTACACTTCAATATAAAGAAAACAAAAATCCTCACCACTGGACCAATAAGCAGCAACATGATACATGGAGAAAAGATGGAAGTTGCCAAAGATTTCATATTACTTGGTTCTGAAGTCAACAGTAATGGAACCAGCAGTTAAGACATCAGATGAGTAGTGCATTTCATAAATATGCCACAAAAGACCTCTTTCAAATGCTGAAGAGCAAAGATACCTCCGCGTCTGACACAAGCCATGGTATTTTCATTTGCCTCATAGGCATTTGACAGCTGGATGATGAATAAGGAGGACCAAAGAAGAGTTGATGTTTTTGAGTTATGGTGTTGGTGAAGAATACTGAGGGTACCATGGACTGCCAAAAGACCTAACAAATCTGTCCTGGAAGAAGTACAGGCAGAATGTTCCTTGGAAGCAAGAATGGCCAGACTTATCTCACCTACTTCAGTCATGTTGTAAAAGGGGACCATTCCCTAGAGAAGGACGTCATGCTCGGTAAAGTGGAGGGTCAACAAAATAGGGCAAGGTCCTCAACAAGATGGGAATTGACACAGTGGCTGCAAAGATGGGCTCAGGTATAGCAAGGATTGCTGGGCTGGCACAGGACTGGACTATGTTTCCTTCTGCTGTACGTAAGTTGCTATGAATTGGAGAAGACTCGCTGGCACCTAACAATGACAACATATCTCTTTTTAACATATCAACAATTCTAATCATAGATATAAACCTTGTTTTGAAATCATCTTTGTCTGAATGTAACAGAGCTGTTCTAGATCGTTTTTTTGATTAGTGTTTCCATGGCATAACTCTATTTTTTGCTTTTATCCTATCTATGTCTTTATATATAAGCCTGGAATTTTTTTGCAATCTCAGAATCTCTGCCTTTTAAGTGGTGTTTTAGCACTTTCACATTTATTTGATCATGCTATGATTCATTGGGAGCTCTGGTAGCATAGTGCCCAAGGCACTTAAGTGCTAACCAGAAGGCTGGTGGTTCAAATCCACCAGCCACTCCTCGGAAGGAAGGTTGGGCAATCTACTTCCATAGTTATACTGCCTCAGCAACCCAAGGAGGGGTCGCTATGAGTTGGGGCTGACTCAATAGCACCTAACAACAGCAACATGATTCATTTAAAATATACCATCTTGATAGCTGTTTCCTGTTATTTCTACTATCTCTTTGTTTCATTTTTCATTTTCTACCTTCTTTTATTTAAATGAAACTTTTTTCAAAAAATTCCATTTTTCATCTCTAGACTTATTTTTTTATATATGTTCATAACATTTTTAGTGATTATTCAACAATAGATACTTAATTGATTTGAGTCTGACTTCAAATAATATTATACTATTTCAGAGTAGTGTATAAACATTGTAACAGTATATTCCCAAATATTCTCTCTAATTTTTGTGACATTGTTTGGTTGTCATTCATTTCACTTTTAGATATGCTATAAATATATAAATGGTTTTAGAATATTTGCTGTGTAAACGATACTTATGTTGAAACACATGCACTGCTGTCAAGTGAGAGCCGACCCATAGCAACCCCTCCTTGGGTTTCCAAGGCAGTATCACTAATTAAATATTAATATACATTTCATTTTACTTAGACATTTTCAGCTCTCTTCAGTTCTTTATCTTGATTTAAGTTTTTGACCAATATCATGTCCTTCTGCCTAAAGAAATACCTTCAACATTTCTTGTTGCTCTTCTGCCAATAAATTAATCAGTTTTTAATTGCATGAGAAATCCCTTATTTTCTCTTCTCTCTTTCCTTTTTAATTGAGTGTAAGAATCTGAAATCATTTTTTCCTTTCATAAATTTAAGTATGCTATTACATTGTCTTTTCATTTTTAGAATTTTGTATGACAGCTGCTGTACTTCTTATCCTTCCTTCTCTCTAACAATCCCCATCTTTTGCTCGCTTCTTGAGTTTCTGAAGTTTGGACATTCAATGCCTTGTTGTGTTTTCCTTCATAGTTATATTGCTTGGTGTTCTCTGAACTTTCTGATGTGTGGTTTTGTGTCTGTCACTCATTTTGGAAAACAGCAGCCATTAATTATTCGACTCACTGTCTCTTCTCCTTGTGGGGTTCTAATTAAATACACATTTTAAACAATTGCTATAGTCCAAAGTTCTTATATGGTGTCTTTTTAAATTTTTTTTAATTTCCTGTTTTTTGTCTAGTTGTGTTTTTGTGTTAGTAATTTCTGTTGACTTAGCTTCAAGCTCACTGCTTTTCTACATGTTATATTTTCCATCTCTCTGCTGAAGTTACCCTTATGATTGCACATGCTGTCTACCTTAGCCATTAGAGACTTTAACATATTAATACTGGTTTTGTAACTTCTCTGTCTGATATTTTAAATATCTGTGTAATTGCAGCCTGCTATTCTGATGATCCTTTTGTCTTTGTAAGTATTTTGTGTACCTCATACTTTTTTTTTTTTTTTAATGAAGGAGATTGTGTATAAAGCAGGTATTTGATAGAGACTTTTCCTCCTGATAGGCCTTTAGTATGAAAGTTTATATTCATCTACTTAGGATTTGTGTTGTGCTTGAAGTTTGTTTTTGCTATGGTTACTCTCAGTCACACAGATTTCACACTTCTTTAATGATATTTTTATTTTGTGGGCTAATTTGCCAGAAGTGTTTTCTGAATGCTTGGCCCCACCTGGGTCTTCCTATTTGATTTTGATTTTTCTCTTTGGATTTTTCCCAGAAGGAACCTGTCTTTTACAGCTCTGTAGATTGTATTCTGTTTTTAGGTTTATTCAAAGCTGGAGAGCATTGAGTGGAGGAGGCAAAGGAAGGAGAGATTTTCTGATGTTGATTAAGCCTCAGTCTTAGAAAGATAATGATAACAAGGGTGTCTGGTCTCTGGCCTCATAAGTGTTTCTGCCTTTTCTCCAGATATAATGCTAGCTCTAACATGTATTACTACCCCTTTCTGAGGATACAGTTTTTTACCCCCTACATCTCTTCAACATCTAAATGAATTGACACTAGTGTTCTCAGGATAAAACTTTGTCTCACTTCTCCCAGAAGCTTAAGGCTCTTATTCCTTAATGGAAATGGGTTTTACCAGTTTCTTGGGTGTCTGACTTTCCTCATCTATAGCAAGTACTCTCAGGCTACACTTCTGGCACCTTTCATCAAAGACTGAATTTTTCATCCAATACTGAATTTTTGTTACCTGGAGGATATATAAGAATGCCTCTGATAGGAGTTTCAGCATTGGCTGATGTTCCCTTCCCCCAGCCAGCACCATTGGGAATGCTTGCTCAGAATTCTTCCTGATTTT